>NC_086447.1:708161625-708199125 GCF_028390025.1 Pseudophryne corroboree
TTCAAAAACTTTGGGCGACAGCGGAAGCAGTCCACTGACAAGTAAATCCCTTCCTCTTGTAACCAAGCTCGCGCAAACCACACCACCAACTCCCTCAGTGTCAATTTCCTCCTTACCCAGGAAAGCCAATAGTCCTGCAGGCCATGTCACTGGCAATTCTGACGAGTCCTCTCCTGCCTGGGATTCCTCCGATGCATCCTTGAGTGTAACGCCTACTGCTGCTGGCGCTGCTGTTGTTGCTGCTGGGAGTCGATCGTCATCCCAGAGGGGAAGTCGGAAGACCACTTGTACTACTTCCAGTAAGCAATTGACTGTCCAACAGTCCTTTGCGAGGAAGATGAAATATCACAGCAGTCATCCTGTTGCAAAGCGGATAACTGAGGCCTTGACAACTATGTTGGTGTTAGACGTGCGTCCGGTATCCGCCGTTAGTTCACAGAGAACTAGACAATTTCTTGAGGTAGTGTGCCCCCGTTACCAAATACCATCTAGGTTCCACTTCTCTAGGCAGGCGATACCGAGAATGTACACGGACGTCAGAAAAAGACTCACCAGTGTCCTAAAAAATGCAGTTGTACCCAATGTCCACTTAACCACGGACATGTGGACAAGTGGAGCAGGGCAGACTCAGGACTACATGACTGACAGCCCAATGGGTAGATGTATTGCCTCCCGCTGCAAGAACAGCAGCGGCGGCACCAGTAGCAGCATCTCGCAAACGCCAACTCGTTCCTAGGCAGGCTACGCTTTGTATCACCGCTTTCCAGAATAGGCACACAGCTGAAAACCTCTTACGGCAACTGAGGAAGATCATCGCAGAATGGCTTACCCCAATTGGACTCTCCTGGGGATTTGTGACATCGGACAATGCCAGCAATATTGTGAGTGCATTACATCTGGGCAAATTCCAGCACGTCCCATGTTTTGCACATACCTTGAATTTGGTGGTGCAGAATTATTTAAAAAACAACAGGGGCGTGCAAGAGATGCTGTCGGTGGCCAGAAGAATTGCGGGCCACTTTCGGCGTACAGGCACCGCGTACAGAAGACTGGAGCACCACCAAAAACACCTGAACCTGCCATGCCATCATCTGAAGCAAGAGGTGGTAACGAGGTGGAATTCAACCCTCTATATGCTTCAGAGGATGGAGGAGCAGCAAAAGGCCATTCAAGCCTATACATCTGCCCACGATATAGGCAAAGGAGGTGGAATGCACCTGTCTCAAGCGCAGTGGAGAATGATTTCAACGTTGTGCAAGGTTCTGCAACCTTTTGAACTTGCCACACGTGAAGTCAGTTCAGACACTGCCAGCCTGAGTCAGGTCATTCCCCTCATCAGGCTTTTGCAGAAGAAGCTGGAGGCATTGAAGGAGGAGCTAAAACAGAGCGATTCCGCTAGGCATGTGGGACTTGTGGATGGAGCCCTTCATTCGCTTAACCAGGATTCATGTGTGGTCAATCTGTTGAAATCAGAGCACTACATTTTGGCCCCCGTGCTCGATCCTAGATTTAAAACCTACCTTGGATCTCTCTTTACGGCAGACACAAGTCTGCAGAGGTTCAAAGACCTGCTGGTGACAAAATTGTCAAGTCAAGCGGAACGCGACCCGTCAACATCTCCTCCTTCACATTCTCCCGCAACTGGGGGTGCGAGGAAAAGGCTACGAATTCCGAGCCCACCCGCTGGCGATGATGCAGGGCAGTCTGGAGCGACTGCTGATGCTGACATCTGGTCCGGACTGAAGGACCTGCCAACGATTACTGACAAGTCGTCTACTGTCACTGCATATGATTCTCTCACCATTGAAAGAATGGTGGAGGATTATATGAGTGACCGCATCCAAGTAGGCACGTCAGACAGTCCGTACGTATACTGGCAGGAAAAAGAGGCAATTTGGAGGCCCTTGCACAAACTGGCTTTATTCTACCTAAGTTGCCCTCCCTCCAGTGTGTACTCCGAAAGAGTGTTTAGTGCCGCCGCTCACCTTGTCAGCAATCGGCGTACGAGGTTACTTCCAGAAAATGTGGAGAAGATGATGTTCATTAAAATGAATTATAATCAATTCCTCCATGGAGACATTCACCAGCAGCAATTGCCTCCAGAAAGTACACGAGGACCTGAGATGGTGGATTCCAGTGGGGAGGAATTAATAATCTGTGAGGAGGGGGATGTACACAGTGAAAGGGCTGATGAATCGGACGATGATGATGAGGTGGACATCTTGCCTCCGTAGAGCCAGTTTGTGCAAGGAGAGATTGATTGCTTCTTTTTTGGTGGGGGCCCAAACCAACCAGTCATTTCAGTCACAGTCGTGTGGCAGACCCTGTCGCTGAAATGATGGGTTCGTTAAAGTGTGCATGTCCTGTTTTTACAACATAAGGGTGGGTGGGAGGGCCCAAGGACAATTCCATCTTGCACCTCTTTTTTCTTTCATTTTTCTTTGCGTCATGTGCTGTTTGTGGAGTATTTTTTTGAAGGGCCATCCTGCGTGACACTGCAGTGCCACTCCTAGATGGGCCAGGTGTTTGTGTCGGCCACTATGGTCGCTTAGCTTAGTCACACAGCTACCTCATTGCGCCTCTTTTTTTCTTTGCGTCATGTGCTGTTTGGGGAGTATTTTTTTGAAGGGCCATCCTGCGTGACACTGCAGTGCCACTCCTAGATGGGCCAGGTGTTTGTGTCGGCCACTTGTGTCGCTTAGCTTAGCCATCCAGCGACCTCAGTGCAAATTTTAGGACTAAAAATAATATTGTGAGGTGTGAGGTGTTCAGAATAGACTGAAAATTAGTGGAAATTATGGTTATTGAGGTTAATAATACTATGGGATCAAAATGACCCCCAAATTCTATGATTTAAGCTGTTTTTTAGGGTCTTTTGAAAAAAACACCCGAATCCAAAACACACCCGAATCCGACAAAAAAAATTCGGTGAGGTTTTGCCAAAACGCGTCCGATCCCAAAACACGGCCACGGAACCGAACCCAAAACCAAAACCCCGAAAAATTTCAGGTGCACATCACTAATAATCACAACTCCATCTTAGTTGCTAAAAAACTCTCTATTCTTTGATGCCAAACAGAACCCTGTGCATACTGTATCTATAAAATCCACGAACCTGCTGTAAACATTTGATCACATTAAGGGATTAAAGGGAAACAACCTCTTGGCCTCAGAGGGGCAAATAAATCTATACTATTATATATACTGTGTGTGTGTGTATGTGTATATACATACATATATATATATATATATATATATATAAAAAAATTAATGTGATCGCAAATCCTGGAGCATAGACCATGAAGCACTGCAGTGTTCACACAATGCACAATTTCCCCAGGTGCATTACCCTTTTCTAGCTAGCACTACTGCTAGAATAGCATCTGCTCCTCCTACTTGAGCTATGTGCATGGTCTTACCTCTTGCACCATGAACAGCAAGAATCACTGCAAAACTTAGCAGATGTCACATCCCCAAGCTTCAAACTAAAAAAACTTTCATGACTGGCAGGTACAGTACATTCTGGACAAGCATAGGCTCTGAATAAGGGTCCACTATAGGTAAAGAAACAGCGGGACAGATTTATTAAGCTTGGAGAAGTGATAAAGTGGAAGGTGATAATGCACCAGCCAATCAGCTCCTAAATGTCATTTTTCAAATCCAGCCTGTAACTTGACAGTTAGGATCTGATTGGCTAGAGTGTTATCACCTTCCACTTTATCACTTCTCTAGGATTAATACATCTGCCCTAGTGTCTGCTGGCCATTCCTGAGCACCACCACATTTAAAATAGAAGAATAGAGGAGACAGAAGACGCAAGAGAAAATTCAAAGTCCCTTGCTGAAAGGGGTGCCAAAGGGGGAACAACTACCCTGGAGAAAGAAGCCAAAGTAGAAACAGGGAAGTAAAAACCCAGGCCTCACACTTGAAGGAACACAGAAGAAGTAGAAGCAGAGGGAGCAACATTCAAGAAATGGGACTATGAAGATTTGAAAAAGGGCATCAGAACACCTACAACAAAAGCCAAGTGACTAACAATAGCAGACACATCCATTGGTGGTGATGGCACTACCAAAGGGATCAAGTCAGCAGACCCCTAAGTCGCACCAAAACTACTTCTATGTTCAACAGTGCAGAGGCAGAAATACTGCCTGCTGTAGTGCATGCACAGCTCCACCCACCTACTGCCTGATCATATCACCAGTCAGTCCAAAGGAATCTTTAGTCCAGGCCAGACTGTGGAATAGGCACTGTGGAAGTCACTACCAATAGTATGCCACCCATACAAGCAAAAGAAATAAAAAAAAACCCTCAAAATACAAATCAGACATTAGATAGTCTAACAGCTGCTCCAGCAACAGCCTTGAAACCTGAAACTATTACACTGACATTAGCTTATGAGTTTAAAATACATTGGTTCTGTCCAGTCCACTACATTCTTATTAGAATTTTTATTCTGAATAGAAATCTGTTTAATCTTTGTAGTTCAATCAAAAAATATGTAAGGGAATAAAAAAAATGTAGGAACTCTCACAAAACATACTACGTCAAACTTTAGAATATTAACACATGGATAAGTGAAACATTAGTAGTAGTAAAACACATCCACAGTAACATATTAAAAATTATAACTAGTTTATACTGTGTATTGATGGGTTAATCATTATATAACTATTTTGTCCTTACTAACTTTTTAATATATATATATATATATATATATCCAACAGGTGGTTGCACTCACATCTTCAAAATTATGTAACCGCTGGGGTGTCCACTCGAATACCGTGGTATCCAAATGTAGAGAAAGAGATTCAGAGGGGGCACTCTCCAGACTTTTTTCATAAACAACTGTTCATTTATTGATTATATACTTTACATGATCAGCATTTCCTCGAGGAAATGCTGATCATGTAAAGTATATAATCAATAAATGAACAGTTGTTTATGAAAAAAGTCTGGAGAGTGCCCCCTCTGAATCTCTTTCTCTATATATATATATATATATATATATATATATATACACACACACACACATACACACACATAGGCGTGCGCAGGACATTTTATTAGAGGGTGCACGAATAGAAGGGTGTGTTTAGCCCCGCCTATTGGGTATGTCTAACACCACCTAATGGGCGTGTCTACCACCACATATTGGCACTCAATGCAAACTAAATAATATAGAGAATTGATGCACAGATATATATATATATATATATATATATATACATATATATTTATATATATAGATATATAAAATCTGTTTAATATATGTTCAATTTGTATATTTTATTACGATAGATTATATCCTAATCTCTCGAAATATATATTGATATTGAATTTGAACTTGTCCTCCTCCAAGAGGAACGCTGTATTCTGTGGCGTTGGCACATGATGAGGAGAGAGAGAGCATGGGTGGGAGCATGAGCGGGCATGCACGCGGCATGACATCATCATGACTCATCCCACAGGTTAGAGGAACTGGGAGTAGGATTACGTCAGTGATACTGCACCATACAAATGAATGACAGCCAGACTGAGCGGAGGGGGTGGCGGGCGCAATAGGCGGGAGGACAGAAATGAGCACACTCGGCGATCGCTGATACTGCAGCAGCAGGTGCGTGTGAGGGGGTTACAGACATTAGGGGGTGCCTGTGCGCACCAGGCACCACCCCTGCGCACGCCTATGTATATATATATATATATATATATATATATATATATATCATACTGCAGTTAAAGCCTGAGTTACAATTGAAGAGACGAGTATATAATGGTGTTATGTAATCATTTGTAGAAAAAAAATAGTTTTTTTTTAATGGATGAAGGTGATATGACCTAGGAATCATAGCAACAATGTTATTTTAAATGTTGATAGCATATTTACGGATGAAGTGCTAGGTCCAATTCAAAAAGTTATAAATTTATCTTTAACTGTAAAAATCTCAGATTCTTTTAAACTTAAAAACAGCTTCATCCACTCACCTCTTCAATTATGTCACTTTCAAAGTATCAACATCGGTGGTGAACAAAGCGCTTCCTTGGTTACTGTAGCAGTTCCTGATTAGGTACTTAACTGACTATTGAAATTGTGCTTACTGGGGTTTAGCAGAACTAAAAGAAATTACTGTTGCTCATTTTAGTCACTTAGCCAGATAGTATGGTTATTCACATTAAGTTTAGTTGACAAAAAAATGCATTGTACGGAGCAGTATAATTTAGCAATAAGCTAATTTGATAGAGGTTCTTGCAATCTATTTATATAGTGTACTGAAGTTTATTCCCCTGAGAGTAGAATGTATAACCCCTGGCTTATGGGAAAATAACTGAATTGAAATAGTCTGATACTGTAGCTACCTCCTATAATCCTCCAGCTTTAAGTTTATTCCATTTATTAAATTTGACCTTTCTTTTCTGTAGTTGTACTGGAAGTGCTTGGAGACTATATTTGAAGGGGACCCTAGCTTGATCTCTCACCCGGACTGTAATATACTGTATGGTAATGTCAAATGTTTCTCTGACAGCAAATACGGAGATAATACTTGCTACTGTACATAATAAGTCAGGGCTGGCCAAACCGGTCCTCAAGATCTACCAACAGTTCATGTTTTCCAGGCCTCCTGGAGACCTGTAGAATTGTCAGTTAGGAATGAATGCAGCACATCTTAATTAATAATGACTACACCTGTGCACCAGCTAGGTGATCTGGAAAATGTGTACTGTTGGTAGATCTCGAGGACTGGTTTGGCCAGCCCTGTAATACGTCTTTGACATGAACAAATGTAGTCCTGAACTGAACCTTGGCACTTCTGTATTGCTATTAAATTTCCTCCACTACCTTGACCTGCATATGTTCTCATCAGTGCCAGGAACTGGAATTGTGGTCTGACTTTGTAATGACATACATATGTGCTGTAGCGCAATGCACAGAGTCAGATGTTATACTGTCCTTCGCATAGTTGTATATTAGAGATTTACATACAAATGTTGCATATTAAATAATCAGTGCAGTCTCATGAAGTGGTATTATTGTATCACATTGCAACGAAGATGTGCATTAGAGCAAAAAAGATTTGTGTTTGGTGGACGCCAAATCTAATGGGACAGAGATTTCGCCAAGAAGGGCTGTTTGGGACTACAGCAATAGTGTATTAGAACATGTCTGTACAAATAGAACTTTTTTTATGACATCCTTTTTACAACAGCCCTGAGGGACTCAATCTCCCCACTACTGAACTTTATTTAAGACCTCATAATGACCCAATTAAATCCAGCGAGTCTATAAAACTAGACAGCTCCCAGATAATGCAGATAAAATTGGCTATAAAAATACACAATCTATCATCAAATCATAATAACTACTAACATTTCACAAACACTAAATCCAACTAATAATAAAAATAAGAAATTATATCCTAAATCCAATTCCCCCATTACCAGGATATAAGAATCATAACCAAATCTAGCTAAATTAATCCAGATTTGATGACCTCACAGATTAACACACCATGCTCCTTTTATACTTACCAACAACTGTAACCCAGTTGCTATGCCAACATAAACACCAATTGTAATAAGCAAAGGTTTGTCAAAAGTATAAAGACAAACCCGCAAGATGGGCACATCAAATCACAGAGCTGTCTAGTCCCAAATTTAGATTTCATCACAATAGCAATAGGTCAAAGTAAGCAACCATGTCACACAAAAGAAAAAAACACTAAATAATCAATTGTGACCATCATGTCACTTCACATCATTGACCCACAGTTTAATAAAACATTTCCGCAACATACAGTATATTATATATATATATATATATATATATATATATATATAAAACATCCAGATAGGCAGCACTCACAGTGTAAACAAGCAAAAGGTCGGTGCCTCCAGTAGGGGTCCTGTATGCAGTGAAATCCAATTATAGCTGACCGTCGGTGGCACTCGAATAAATCATACAGAAGCAGGTATGTACTTCAACATTTCGAGGATTTTAATTCCTCGTCATCGGGATAACAAAACCAAACACAGACTTATGTTTAAATTCCTTCACCACACCACGTGTAAACGGCTGGATCCGGAAGCTGAAGGACGGCGCCAACATATGACGACATCATCTCCATGACAACCGTACAAACAAAATACTGTGACAGAAAAAAACGACATCATAGGGTTACAGCCACATAGGATCACAATGTGTGTCTAATAGCATATAATAAAAGATTTTGTATTGAGTTTATTTGTTGTCATGGAGACGGGGAGTGGATTATGTCGTCATATGTGGGCGCAGTCCTTCAGCTTCCGGATCCAGCCGTTTACACGTGGTGTGGTGAAGGGATTTAAACGTAAGTTTGCGTTTGGTTTTGTTATCCTGATGATGAGGAATTAAAATCCTCGAAACATTGAGCACATACCTGCTCCTGGATGATTTATTCGAGTGCCACTGACAGTGATCTATATATATATATATATATATATATGTATATACACACACACCCACACACATACACACAGAGAGAGAGAGAGAGAGAGAGAGAGAGAGAGAGAGAGAGAGAGAGTTGGACAGTCTCCTTAGAACACAAACTCATAAAAATATAATAATTGTAGGACATTTGTACTACAATCAGGAAGGAATAATCCCAGGCAATTTATACTTGTTTTAGCAGTTTCTGAGAAAGAGTGAATCCAGGATCCGGTGTTAATGTGGACAGAACTTTAGCAGTCTGTAATTCCAGTAATATGACTTCCAATAATGGGTGTCTGTTAGGAAAGTCTGTATTTAAGCCCATGTGGCTCTTTAGTAGTGGTAGATATCAATGTCATTATAATGGTCAGCGTTATGCTCAACTTCCACTCAGCTTCTCACTGTGTGGAATACTCAGGGCCGGTTCAGACTCTTGTTGCGCCCCGGGCGGCAATAGGGGGCGTGGCTTCATAGAGGGGGCATGGTCAGTTACACCCCCTGTACAGTAGTAGCGCTGCTGTAACGATGTGCGGTGCGCAATGATGTCATCGCGCACCACACAGCAAAGGTCCTCTCCACGAAGGAAAATTAGACGCTACGCGTCTAGTTCCCTTCGTGGATAGGACCTTTGCTGTGCGGTGCGCGGTAACGTCAACGTGCACCGCACATCATTACAGTTAAGGTCCTCTCCAAGAAGGGAAACTAGATGCGTAGCGTCTAGTTTCCCTTCACAGCGGGCAGCCCACGAACTTCACAGCGGGACAGCGGGCAGCTGCAGCGGGGGGCGCAGCAGCGGATCTTGCCATGGTGCGGTGCCTTCCGGATGGTGCCGGCGCCCTCCAGAAGGCGGTGCCCCGGGCAAAAGTCCTGCTTGCCCGTGGCAAGATCCGCTACTGGGAATACTGTAGCCACAGGCTAGTATCAGCTGTACTCTTACTGCAGACAAGGACTTGCAGCGAAGGAGAGATGGTTTCCTTGTGTTGGGGAGGCAGGAGGGTGCAACTACTTTTTCAGCACTGGGAGCCAACGAAATACAAGACAGATAATCCTCACCAAAGGGCCACAGAAAAGTCTAATGGAGCGAGCCTTATGCTTTTCTGTGTCCGGTTTCATCAGTGCTTTCTTCAGAGGGATTTTAGAGAGTTACAGCCCTTTGCCAGGTCCTGTATTTAAATGTATAGCTACCAATCACAATTGGCTTTCACAAATTATTAGAATAAGGACACTTGTGTGCAAGCAGCAATCAAACACCTTAAGTTAAAATAGTAGGAAATCTCATTATAATTAATTATGATGAAAGTTAATATGAATATAAAAATCATATATTATATATAATTGTTATATTCATATGAACTTGTAATGCAAAATCAGCTAGTATTTCCATGCTTGCAAAATTATTAAATAAATGTTTTGCACCCCTTGAACAGAGGTGGCAAGGGGGGGGGGTGGAGGTCTTTTGTACCTCAGCTTGGGTCTGTTAGAGGGGTTCAGCGAGGGCCTGGGTCCTGCTGCCACCATGATATAAAGTGCATGAATCAGGTTTTTTTTCCCTGTTTTTGTTTTTCCTATGTTGTATAAGGGGCTGTACCTGGTGTTATGTGTATAAGGGGCTCTGCTCTACTGTGGTGTTATGTGTATAAGGGGCTCTAACATGGCATAATGTGTTTAAGGGACACTACTGTGTGGTGTAATGTGACTGACGGACACTACTGTGCAGTGTATTGTGAATTGGTACTATTCTGTGGCCCTGCCCCTTCCCAATGAAGCCACACCCTGTTTTGAATAGGGGTTGTACCAAGGAAACTTTTGCCCTGGGCACCAAAAAGTGTAGAACCGGCCCTGCATTCAGAACATGTAGATATTCTGAATGTTGACAAATTATACCACACTTGTTCAAGCAAATACAACTCAAACAGACCAGCACATGAGATAATATACATCGGTTATGGGACATATTTTGCACCTACTATATAGCTGTCATATGTATACACTGATGAAGACTTCTAGTAAATTTGGTGCATGTGCTGTAGATGTAGAGCCACATCCTTCTCGATATGCATATAGCACTGCTTGTGTGTAGAAGAAATACACTATTTTTACATGACTATTTGAGTAATGTACACCAACATGATAGGACCTCAACATCAAAGGACAATACTGCAGCATAGCCAACCAACTGGACATACACTTGGGGGTTCGAAATTATAAAACACTGACCATGGGTAGAATCTTGTCCTGGATGATGGCTTGACACTTAAACATCCTGTATAAACCGCGATCAAATCCTCATTCTTTCATCTGAGGAACATAGCCAATAAGATCTGCCAAAAGTAACACCTGCATTTGTATCATCTCAATTAGACTGCTGAATTGTCCTTTAACTTGGTCTCCCTGCAAAAGAATTGCACTGCTTACAGCTAGTACAAAACGCAGCTGCCAGACTGTTAACCAACCATCCTCATTCTAGCCATATAATGCCCATTCTCCTCCACTGGCTACCTGTAAGATGGTGAATTGTGTTCAAGATTGGCTGACCGACTTCCAAAGCCCTATATGACCAGCACTCAAGGTACCTGAAGCAGCTTCTAAATCCATACTACCCTGCTTGATTACTGCAATTTGTATATGAGGGACTTTTAGCAGTACCTAAAATCTCTCTAAATTCATCTGGGGGGTTGAGCTTTTAGTTATGTTGCTCTGAAATCTATGGAACTCATTTCCCCACACAATTTGAGAGGCTCCTATTCTTAAACCCTTGAAAAACAGACTCAAGACTTTTCTGTTTACTCAAGCATTTCCTTAATTAATAATAATAATAATAATAATTAAATAAATAAATAAATAAATAATCATTTTATTTATATTGTTCTCTTTCTCCAACAGGTCTCAATGCGCTTTACAGACATCAAAAACAATGCACACAATACAGAAGATTTTAGTAATAGTGCAATTGACAATCCACACAGACATAAAAGGAAAACCTTGAGCACACAGTAAGCATAATGCACGATTGCTGTAGGCATTTTGGGTAAAAAAAACTTCCAAGGGTTGTGTATTCCACTCTCACAGGTACCAGGTGAGGCAGCCATCCAACACGCACTATGAAGTTTACACTGTAAGAGTTGAGGCATACAAGGGCAAACATGGGAAAACTTTCTTCATGCTCTCTGTATTTTATGAAAAGCTTTTCTGTACTTCATTGCTTCTGTACTGTATTATGTTCATGCAATCTGTTAAGCATCTTGAGTTCTGTTGGAGAAAGAGCACTATATACATTTTTTTTATTATTATTATTAATAATAATAATAATAATAATTTACATAGCATTCTTTCTCCATTAGGACTCAAGATGCTTAACAGATAGCAGGAACATAGGGGGTCATTCCGAGTTGTTCGCTCGCTAGCTGCTTTTAGCAGCATTGCACACGCTAGGCCGCCGCCCACTGGGAGTGTATCTTTGCTTAGCAGAATAGCGAACAAAAAATTAGCAAAACTGCTACTAAATAATTCTTAGCAGTTTCTGAGTAGCTCCGGACCTACTCACAGATTGTGATCAGTTCAGTCCGTTTAGTTCCTGGTTTGACATCACAAATATGCCCTGCGTTCGGCCAGCCACTCCCCCGTTTCTCCAGACACTCCCGCATTTTTCTCTGACACGCCTGCTTTTTTTTTGCAAACGCCGGGAAAACGCTGAGTTGCCGCCCAGAAATGCCCCTTTCCTGTCAATCATTTGCCGATTAGCAGTGCGACTGAAAAGCGCCGCAGAAGCCACAGCAAAACTGCTAAGTTTTGTGTTAAATAACTAAGCGCATGCGCCCTGCGTGCCTTGCGCATGCGCAATTTGCAACAAATAGCAGCATAGCGAAAATCGGCAACGAGCAAACAACTCGGAATGACCCCCATAATACAGTACAGAATTAAAGCTTGTGGGCCTGCAGTGGCGGCTCCTGATTGGCTGCAAGCCCACAAGCTTTGATTGGCTCACAAGCCTTGCACCATGTTTCAAATGGCCGCCGAACAAGGAACACAGCGAAGCGAAGGAGAGATGCGTGCTGCGCTCACCTCCCCTCAGACCCAGAGAGGAGATGCGGAAGCAGCAGCAATGGGGTGAGCTCTATTACTGGGGGCAATGCGTTTCTGGCTCTGCTGGGGGAAATGTGCAACTGGAATTACTGGGGGCACTGTGTAACAGGCATTACCGGGGGCAATGTGTAACAGGCATTACTGGGGGAATTATGTGTGTATATATGGCACAGCTGGGGACATTATGTGTACTGTATATATGGCACTGCTGGGTACAAGTATATATATGGCATTGCTGGGAGCATTATATGTTTAAAAAAAAAAGTTTATGCGCCAATTGATGCCCCTTTGGTAGCTCCACCCACATCCCCATCTACTTCTACACCACCCACAGTTCCTGAACCTACTTTCCCAAATATAGCACTGCATCTACATATCTATTTTACATTAAAGTCTTTAAATAGGTATGTTTTATGTTCTGCATTTTACCTTTTTTGGTGGGGGTTTCTTTTTTTATGTACTTGTCAGTGTAGAAAGGAATGATACTGCTGAGATACGTTGCATACCATCTGTGCTAATTCTTTTCTCTGTAGGTCTGTGATTGAATTTGTGGAGCTATAGGAGGGATTAAGTGCTGT
Organism: Pseudophryne corroboree; assembly: GCF_028390025.1. Classification (NCBI taxonomy): domain Eukaryota; kingdom Metazoa; phylum Chordata; class Amphibia; order Anura; family Myobatrachidae; genus Pseudophryne; species Pseudophryne corroboree. The sequence continues at coordinate 708,174,751 of NC_086447.1, forward strand.
TTATTATTTTTATTTTTATTTTTATTTTTATTGATAGATGTATGCAATGTCATTGCTTCAGTGTATGCTATAATGCATTAAATACAGTATAGTAATCAACTCTTTTGTAATCCCCATGTACACATATTAATCAAGCAATGAAACAAAAAACTTTATCTAGAGCATATAAGGCAATCTTTATAATTATTATAGGAACAACTAGAGATGTGCAGCTGGCACTTTTCGTGTTTTTGTTTTAATTCAACTTTTGTGTTTTGGTTTTGGCTTGGTTTTGCCAAAACTACCCTCTCGTGTTTTGGTTTTGGCTTTGGATCTGGATGATTTTTAAAAAAAATATATAAAAACAGCTAAAATCACAGAATTTGGGGGTCATTTTTCTCCTACAGTATCATTAACCTCAATAACAATCATTTCCACTCATTTCCAGTCTGTTCTGAACACCTCACAATATTGTTTTTAGGCCAAAAGATTGCACAGAGGTTGCTGGATGACTAAGCTAAGCGACACAAGTGGACAACACAAACACCTGGCCCATCTGCAGTGTCAGACAGGAGGGCAGATATAAAAAAAAGGCCCCAAACAGCACATCATGCAAAGAAGAAAAAGAATTGCAATGAGGTAGTTGTATGACTAAGCCAAGCAACACAACCACCTGGCCCATCTAGTAGTGTCACGCAGTGGCTGAATGTCGAAAGTGGGCCGCAATTGTTCGGTCCACTGTTAGCATCTCCGGCACACTCCAGTCACTTTTAAAAAAAATCTGCAATTGGTGGACTATACGGCAGTACCCCAGGACTAATACAGCAGTACCCCTGGACTCATACGGCAGTGTCACACAGGATGGCACTTTTCAAAAACTAGGCCCAAACAGTACATCATGCAAAGATGTCGAAGAGGTGCAATGACGTAGCTGTATGACTAAGCAAAGTGACACAAACAATTCCAACTGGAATTATACGTTCAAATCACTGGAATTAAATTGGCAAAATCACTGGAATTATACGCCCAAATCACTGGAATTAATTGGTAAGATCACTGTAATTAATAAATATACATCCAAATCACTGGATTTAATTGGCAAAATCACTGTAATTATACGTCCAAATCACTGGAATTAAACGGCAAAATCTCGCTATCGCCTGTCTAATAAAGTGGAATCTAGATAGGATTTGGTGCCGGGGACACAATACCTCCATCAATTGTCTAAATCCCACTGCACTAATGGCGGATACCGGATGCACGTCTAACACCAACATAAGTGTCAAGGTCTCAGTTATGAGGGCTTCCATTGTCATGTGAAGCTGAACCACTAGTCATGAACATAGGCCAGGGCCTCAGCCGTTCCTTGCCACTCCGTGTCGCAAATGGCATATTGGCAAGTTTACGTTTCTCCTCAGATGATTTAAATTTCTTTTTTTGGTTCTTTTTACTGAACTTCGGCTTTTTGGATTTTACATGCCCTCTACTATCACATTGGGCATCGGCCTTGGCAGACGATGTTGATGGCATTTCATCATCTATGTCATGGCTAGTGGCAGCAGCTTCAGCACTAGGAGGAAGTGGTTCTTGATCTTTCCCTATTTTATCCTCCAAATTTTTGTTCTTCATTATCTTTTGGGAGTTATATAAGACAATATGTGGCACAGGAATGACTGATGGCCAGGACACTACCACTGGTCTGATGCAGCACAACACAACAACACTGTAAGGGACTTATACAGCTACACTGGATATATGGCAGCAGAGGACACCACCACTGTGACTGTTCACTGGACTGATGCTGCAAAAGAGAGACACTACCCCTGATCTGATGCAAGACAACACAGCAAAAATGCAAGGGACTTGTACAGCACCCAGCAGCACTGGGGACATATAGCAGCAGAGGACACCAACACTGTGAATGGGTGGACTGATGTACCATAATACACTGAGTACACTGGACTGGACTGAGCAGCACAACACAGTACAAGACTCGCCACCCCACTTTCCCACCCACACAGACACTGAGGACATGCCCTCTCAATACACTCTCAGAGACTGGAGTGAAAATGGCCGTGACGCACGGCTCCTTATATGGAATCCAAACCCTGCGAGAATCAGACAGCGGGATGATGACGTTTTGCCTCGTTCGGGTTTCCGAGTCAGGCAGGAAAACCCGAGCCTGACTTGGAACCGGGCTCAGAGCGTGAAGTTCGGTATGGTTCGGTTCTCTGAGAACCGAACCCGCTCATCTCTAGAAACAACAGCTTAGGAAAAATGCTGTTAGCCATAAGTGAATAAGTCATGATTTTCTATATGCCACTGTTGCATCAACAACAACAAAAAGACAGAATGGATTTTTTTTCTGCCAAATTCTCTGTATCTGGAATCAAGGCTATGCTACTTGAGTGTAAATAAATATATTATTGAATTTAGAATTTTTTTTTAAACCAATAGTTTGACCTTAAAATTGTAATAAATTATTTTAGAAAAATGCTAAGTACTGGTTTATATGATTGCGATCATTCAAGTGAAGAAAGTATTGCTTACCCAGCCAGACATTTCAAAGTGGCTAACTATTTCTGAGGTTTATTTGACAGCTGCATACAGTTGATGCATGTTGGCACTTTGTATTGAAATTGTGGAAGCACAAGAACATAAAAGCATAGTACTAAATCATTTGCCAACATTTATAAATGTGCTTGGTTTGTGAAAAAAAACAACACACAATGTAATAAAACTAGACTACTAGAATATCTGTACACCTTTACCCTTATGCATACACTTCCTTCATTCATTATTAGTTTTCTTTTTCACAATTCTGGGCTGGTTTGCCTCATTCTGTGTTAATGGTAAAGTTGGTATGTCCTGTGGGAGTCCAATTTGTAATAAAGAGGATTTTTAAAAAGTATATGTACACAATTGTGACTATATGACCAACTAGCTGTTCTACCCGTTCTTCCCAGAGGAGTTTCTGATTTTTACGGTTGTAAATATAAATGTGTTCAAAATTGGGTAAATCTATACAGATGTAAATTTGAGGCATATTAATGTATGTAAATAATAATCCATTGTTCTTGGAGTTATCCAAGGAGCACCAGTAGCAGATATGGTAAAAAGTGACAGGACCGTTTTAATAGTTTATTAAATTCTACCTACTGGAGGTGCAATCCAAATTTTGATCCTATTGTCCTTTTGGGCTTTATCGTTCATGCAATGCAAGCCACACATCGGTAATGACGTCATTATGTCAACCCCCTTTTTATCCCCTTAGGGGAGGTATAATAAAATTCAAAATACATGGTTTTCCTATTTCCCACCTGCAGAATACCTATGATAACTATCATATTTCTGTCATATCGGGAAGTCAGAGAATTAGTAATGAGTGAGTGAGGGCCTTCACATTTATATATATAGATTAAGATTTGAAGTGTTTTGAAAACTAGTTTTCAGATTATTTAATGAAATTAGAATTCCTTTTCATGTTGTCATTTTATTTTCATAACTAAGGTATCATTTCCTAAGCATTGGATGGGGATAAAGAAGATGGAGATAAAGTACCAGCCAATCAGCTGCTAACTGTCATTTTTCAAACACAGCCTATAACATGGTAGTTAGGAGCTGATTGACTGGTACCTTATCTCTGTCCACTTTATCTCCATCCATGGCTTAGTAAATAGACACCTATACCTGTAGAAAGGGAGTTCAGTGCCAGGTCGACCATTATTCAGCAGTGTCCCTTTCCCACCAAGAGCTAGAGTTCATCCACAGATGTGTCCTCATACTCTGAGTATCTTTAAACAATACAGTGTGAGACACTCAGCCAGGGGAATTTCTAGAGGAGGAGGCCCAAGTTCAGGCTCTGTCTGGGCCCCCTCCTCTCTAGCCGGTAGTGCTCTATTTCTGGGCACTAGGGTCCCTAGGGGACCATAGCGCTGTCCCAGATTCTATAGCACATGCATGAAACACCGGGAACATGGCACCAAGCCATTTTCCTAGTGATTTCTGCAGTGCTGCTGCTGTGTGGCGGGTAAGGGTAAGTATTAAAAATAATGTGTGCAGTGTGGGCACCCATGGACCCTGGGTGCCCATGTGCACTGCACACACTGCACCTATTATAAATATGACAGTGCACCCAGCCCAACTGAGATGTTCCAAGAGGAGTAACTACTGATTTTGTAACTAGTCCATGGTACTTTACATTTTGTCTTATTTTTGTCCTGTACACTAACAATAGGTTTACGCAAATTTGACAGCATTTTTGCATGGGAAGTTTGGTTATCATTTATGTACACTGGGTTTAATAAACTTATAAATATTAGGTATACTTATCAATAGCTTCCTGTATTAGCTCACTGTAAGGACTTGAATAAAGAAATCGATCCATTAGTAAAGCAGATGCAGAACTGACTTGTATATTCATTGTGACGTGCACTGTGGTGCTCTCATCTGCCATTCTATAGCACCAGTCAAAGTAGTAACCTAGCACTTCTAATCTGACTATTTACCAACTGCACTTTCATCTACCCTGTGTATTTTAATCATAGTCATGCACACATAGGGTCTAGGAACACCTTAATGCCAGACATCAGTGTTAGTGAGTGTGTCATTCAATGGCCCCCAAGATTTAGCAGCACATCAATTCTCTCCACTTCAAGTTCTAATTATCTCCACCCAGAAGGAGCTGAGAACAGAGTAGTGCAGTGAGCTGTACTTGTACTGACGTGATGGAGTTGGAGGATGATTGAGGGGACATATTGAGAGGGCAGGGAGGGATTGAAAAAACAAATAGTGCTAGACTTGACACTTAATACAGCATTATTCTTTAGAGTTCTCTTGGTGCTCACCATAATGAAATTTGCTTTGCATGCCAATGAATTTATTGTCCATAAACTATTTATACTGCTGGATATTTGCAAAATAGATACCTATTTAATGCGGATGATGTTCCTGAATAATATTTAATGTAGAAATGAAATGGCAATTATTGAGCCAATGGTGCATAATTTATGATTTGAAAGAATAGTTTGTGGTCTTTTGGTGTTGTCATCTTGTTAATTTTTTAATTACTGTATACTCAATATGTACTGTATTACACCCCTTACAACTCACTTGTAATCTATTGTTACACATGTTTATGTGCTGTTTTATAGTTTTGTGCTAAATTTTATCAATAAATTAAAAACTTCTGTTTTTTTTATACTATAATTGTTCCCCCAACACTGTGCCTGAACACAAAATCTATCACAAACCAGGCACGACATCTAGCAGTGATTCCACAACTACTTAATAGGACTGGGGGCATGTTCATCATGAAAAAAAATTGTGCAATGATGATATTTTTAAGTTTTAAATTGTCATTGTATACTCTCACAATATTTTTTATTAGTCATCATGGCCCCATCCTAAAATTATCACTGCTAAAAAACTTGGAGATTTTGTGAAGTCAGTTTTTCGGGAAGTGATAATTTTCCCCTCTAGCTTCCCCAGCTACAGAAGGGAGTACCTTAGTGCCTGCCTGGTTGTGTTGATGACATGGACCCCCTCCTCTGCTGCACAAACTGCTATGTAAACGGCAGCTTGTGAAGAGATTCGGGGGCTTTTCACCATCTCAGGATGGCAAACAGTTTGACTTTCAATCTCCAAAAATAAATCATTTTCAGAATTTTAGGAGTCTACTCTTTTTTGGGCCCCATTTGTCCATTAGTATTTTTTAACAAGGTTGCTAGCTATATCGCCTGGCATTTCTCCTATCTCCCTCCTACTCCCCCCACCTTCTACCCTGTCTTTTACCACACATGACTCTTTACCTCTCCTTTACCATCTCTCCCAAGTCTCTCTCAATCTCTCCTCTTCTTTTCCTACTCAAGTATTCCAAGGAACAACATCATGATTATTATTATGAAATATAAAGGTATTAAAAGACAAATCATTGTTCAGTGGCTTGTACAGAAAAATGCTGGCCTGCATGCTTTTATTAATACACACAACACCTTAATGTAGTCTATTACACTTGCTAGGAGCATTATGCCAATCATACTTACCTTTGGTATACCCTCCGGTTTAGAGGTTAGAGTTGACAAGTTCTATTTCTTGGTATTTGAGGATTGTGTGTTAATATCCTTCATAGAATTCTAGCTAACACTGTTTTTGGTCACAATCCATGCAATGATTCTAATTACAATTGCAAATAAATTAGTCAAAGTTATTTTTCATTCATACTCCTGTAGATTACATTTGTCATCACAGTGCAATTTTCTTAATTACATTTTTGTTTCTGTTGAGTTAAGGCATTTTGTATGTTGACATTTTAAATGTTTTAATATTATTCACTGGCAATTTACAGTTTTTGCTCCAATAGTTCATAAATCATATTCTCTGATAATTGTTCTCCAGCACCAGCCAATATTTAATATAATTCCTTATACTAACATTTAGTAATCATTGTTTCTCCCAAAAACAGTGCTTAAAGCGTACATTAGAGATGTAAAGTACTGTAGTTTCTTTTCATGATAATAAAAGGAGAGTTCCCAGCCATATAAAGTAGAGTATATACATTTATTGTATACTGTATTTAGAAGAATGCATACTAACATTGTACAATTGTATGTATCGGGGCAGAGGTAAAAAGGGTGATGGTTATGGATTATTCCCCCTTCCCAAATTATGTGATCATGACCCCCAGCCAAAAGTGCACCATAGCAAAGCTACTTACTGAATGAGGGGCACAGCCATGCCCCTACTGTATTCATGCACTTCCAGCACACCTGGCAACAGGACACAATTATCCTTCTCCATTACGTGACGGTTGTGAGTATATGGGCAACCTACATTTCCAGTGAAGATTGTGCTTATCAAAGCTTCTAAATTTACTGGCTGTGCTTGGACGTAAGTCACCAGTGACCAAATAAAACCTCAATTTATGCAGTTTGGCAATATACCATTTATTACCAACAAACACCTCCATTGGTGAGGGTACAATCTGCACCAAATAGCACAGTTGTATACAGAGTTTTAAAGTCCAGATATTTAGATATAGTTTATATCCATTTTATTTGTCTGTTTATTATATGAATAATACGGTTACTATTTATGTGATTGCATAGTTATACATATGCACTAGCAGCGATAACTAATTTATATTGTCAATTTTATTAAATAATTTGTTTATACTTGTAAGCACGTCTAATTGTGTTTTTTCTTGGTATGCAATACAGCAGCGCATACTGTACTGATTAATATTAACGATGATAAAACCACAACATGTTAGTAGGCAAAACGTAAGGAAGTGAATAAAAACTGTATACAATCAGTAAAAAAAAAAAAGAAATAAACATCTTTTCAATAACAAGTGGGGCTCCTTGGACTTGCTGCAAATGCCTCATGTGGTTCGAGAGGTATCAGAGACAATGGATAAGCCAACATTGTCAGGCCTAGCCCACACATCCTGGCCCTATAATTGCTGCACTGTGTTGCATTCAGTGCTTTATGTGCTTTGCTAGGGCTGGCATACCAGTACCACAGCATCAGAGCTTTCCAATGCCTCAATTCAGCCACTGTTTTTTTTGTTTTTTTTTACACAGAACAAAAACTACATCCCCCATAATGCATTAGGGAAAGACTCAGGAGTGGGTGCTTGTGCACTGCAGGAACCTAGAAGATTAGGTTCATATTGGGAAAAGTCTGAGTGCTCACTTTAGATTTGTCATCTAGTATTTACTGCTTGTGATTCAGTGTACAAGTATTCAGCATATCCTTTGTATGCACCAACTTACATTAGAAGGGGTGTGCAGTAAGATTCCAGTTGTGCAGTGCATAGGTAGAGTAGACACAGTCTGTTTAGTCAGAAATTACAGTTCACAACCAAAGTTTTTGTGACATATCAAGGCACAGAACCGTAAATAAGCAGAACTGTACACTGAAGTAGTCAGCATGTTCACTTCCTTGACAACCTTATTATGGTGCTCAGCAGAGGCCACTGAAGAACCATGATCTTCTATGACTAAAAGAGTGGTCTGTGACAGCAGGAGAGTTTTGACCAACTGCAAGCTGCTTTTGGGGAGGAAGCACAATCCCGAACCTCTGTGTCTGAGTGGTTTGCACAATTTCAATTAAGGAAATGGTCCCTGGAAGGCAAGGAGGGCTGCGGCCAACCTGTGTCCGCCATCACCGAGTACAACTCTGCTGCCATGTGGGCTATAGTTGAGGTGGATGTCAGGGTGACCATTGAGAGACGCAGAGGCATTTCATCAGGATGCATTTGCTTGAAATTCCACAGAAAGCTTTACCTCAGCAAAATTTCTGTATCCTGGGTGCCCCATCAGCTAACTTACATGCAGGAGAAGGCTCAGGTGACCTTGTGCTGCAGCATACTGACAAGAGTTGATGGCAGTCACTTAAACTCTGGGATATCATCAGCAGCGATGAAACCTGGATCTACATTTTCGACCCCGAGACCAAACAACAGTCGGCCCAGTGGACTTCAGTTGGAGATATGCAGCCACAGAAGTTCAGACGTGAGCAAAGTGTGTCCAAGCAGATGGCGGCTTTTTTTGTGGCCAAGACTTCTCATGTAACTACCGTACCACTTACGCAGCAGCGCACTATCACTAGGTAATGGTATGCCAGCCAATGCCTTTTTTTTCAGGTTAAGGTTAGACTATGGAAGGGGAAAGGAGGATAGGGTTAGGCACTAGAGGAAGTGTTAGTGTTAGCGATATTGACTGAACTACTGCAGGATGATCTGGAAGTCATCATATCACCACCACCAGACCCTCCATACTAGGTAAGTCATCACTAGACTACCAGGAATATTTTGTTAATATTCTAAACCATGCTGACATGCTGAATGGTGATGTTCTCAATGTCAATATTAGGACTGTGATGACATTCTCATGTCAATATTATGATTGTCAACAAAATATTCCACACCCAGAACTGACTTCTAATAAGCATGTACAGCTTAATGGTAAATATTGGTTGCTATATGAGATGAGGGAACACCAGCGGCTGGAAAAATTGCAGGCTCAAGGAGCGAGACCACCGCCACTTGGGGACTACCTGACTGTTTTGATATCATCTCCCGCAGCGGTGAAAGTCTCACCATCGGGGAGACTGGAGGACATCTGTGGCTGGACTAATCGCAGGCTCACAGAGGGGTAACTATGCTTGCAAAATACATATAGTCAGGACGCCGGCAGTATTGTGACTTACACTATACCCCGCTCCGAGTGCCGCTATTGAATGCTACTTACTAATTGGCTCTCCATGCCTGAGAACTATGTGGCTTTTTACTAACAACTGCTACAGTGCTTATTAATTCATGTTGCATCTGCTGTGATAAATACTGTGTGTAAGCTTGGAGGATTTAGGACAAGGACTTTTACTGGTGTTAGTGGAGAGGATTGGCTACATTGTTACAAAGCATTCCAAAAGCTAAATAGTAACATAGTGTGAATACATTTGTAATCTGTATTATATGCTTGTGAGAAGAGATTCAAGTACTTGTGTATCTTTTTCTCCTTGCACTATCTCAAGCTGTTGTTTTGTCTAACTCAGTGGTTCTCAAACTCGGTCCTCAGGACCCCACACAGTGCATGTTTTGCAGGTCACCCAGCAGGTGCACAGGTGTATTAATTACTCACTGACACATTTTAAAAGGTCCACAGGTGGAGTTAATTATTTCACTTGTGATTCTGTGAGGAGACCTGCAAAACATGCACCGTGTGGGGTCCTGAGGACTGAGTTTGAGAACCTGTGGTCTAACTTATAAGTTCAAATTTTTTGTTTTTTGTTTTTAATTAAATGTTTTAAAATTAAGCACAGGATTCCTATCACTGAATCTTTGAGGACATTCAGCTATCATTAAAAATTCAATAGATTATAGACCAATTTAGATGAAAGATCCACCAAAAGAAGTAATCATTTATTCATTTGCTTGTTTGTGTGCTTGTTTGGAGTTTTAAACTTGATTACTTGCAGCCACGGTGGACCATGTATATATATTCTAACAGTATTATTTTTAACTAATAAGCACCAGGAGTGGTAGCGCTGACCCCTATTATTTCTAAAGAATATAGTGCCATACATTACAAACACATATTTACTCTAACACCTATGCTACAAATGGTGAGTGTTGTTTGCAAATCAACATATACCTTAAGACAGTGGACAATGAGTCCCACTCATCATACACAGTGACATTGAGAGTGAAACCAGGTAAAAAAAAAACCCTGCACTACAGAGAAATTATGAAGTCCTATCTGGCTTCCAATAATAATGGGGCACATCCTCATTACAAAGTTGGGGCCTCTATTTGGCTTTTGATTAGAAGACAATATCACACAGCACCAAGGAAATAAATGTTTTCCCTAGATGTGGTAGAGCACAAAATCTTCCCTATCTGCACCATACATGCACAAACATCCTGTATGTCTGTGCGCTGTTTGTAATCAGGGAGGTGTTACTGTTACACCTACTTACAGTAGTAGTAATTGTCGGGGATAACTAGACAATATTATGCTGTTTGCAATTAACATAATAGCAATCTATACAAATGGGTGGGATAGCACTCAATGCCATGTCACCCCCATAAATACACCTATTGTGTAGTCCCACACATTTGATTGAGCTCTTACAAAAGATGGCACCCCTTAACAGCTATGATTTAGTAAATACCACGCCCAGCCGTAAAAGTCTGTTTTTGAAATACATATTGAGCCTTTCTATAATTACAGTTTAAAACTATGATAATGGTGGCAATATGTTTTAGTGCAATTAACATACTTTTGTTAAATTGATATTTTGATAATTGTAAGCTACACCACTAAAGACATACAGCACGACTAATATATTACAGTAACTCAAGACTCCTAAAAACAGTAATCACAAAAGGAAACTTATGAATTCTAACTTGATTCAAGAATCTTACTTTGTTCAAAAATGTATTTCCCATTGAAAATCTCACAGCTGAGTGACACTAAGAAATGGAATATATATATTTTTTCAGTTTGATAAAAGTCTAAAAGCACATATGGGGCTTATCAAAATCCCTAAGAATTGGCCAAGTTGTCAAATTCAATGAACGTGGCCTGACATACAGTAGCTTCATGTGTGGAGCCAAAATAATCAGTGAACCAAATAAAAATTATTTTTTTATCAGGCATACTGGAAATCTAGGCAGTTAATTATTGTGTATATGTCAACATTTGTGGCCATCTTCAAGAACAATGGTTGACATCTACAATACTCTCTCTGTTCAAAATATATTTATCCTTAAACAATACATTTTACCAACCATCACATCTTTTTATTTCACCAACACCAGGTATGATTAGCAAAATACTTAGCATTTTAGGGTCTTATTTTATTGCAGAGAAATATATAGGCATTGTACAGTATAAATAAATAACAGCAATATTAACGCATGCATCTAAAACAAGAATACAACATACAGTAACTGTTATCTGTGGGGTTATATACATCTTTTAATTTGATCTTAAGATAAACAAAGCTTTTCTTAAAGTCAGTGGTATCACTTTGCTAAACATATACTATATTTTATATATATGTATATATATGTAAAAAATAGGAGTACAGCGCCACATGTGAGGGAAAACAATACCTGAAATTGAATATATTTATATGTAAAAAACACTCCCTTGTAGGTAATAGGGTGTCAGCCGTCCTCTAAGCAATTTTACAGCATTGGTGAGATGCTGTATGGAGTTAAATGAATATGGATAGATAGGGGTACTGGCGACCGGCTGGTGTTTTTATTTACAAAAAATATTTAGCGGACTCGAGTATCAAATATAAAGGACTGGAATAAGAAAAAAACTCCTTTTTATATAAAAGAGAAATAACAATTTATTTTATCAATAATAAAAAATATTTAACAATTGCTTTCTAAAAAATACATATAAAACCGATTCCTCTACAATTGTAAAAAATGTATTAAAACGGATTATATAGTAAAAAGCAGTTGTATAAAAAAATATTTTAAGACGTATAATGAAAAGGAATAAAAATATTTTCTAAAAAGTTAGTAGTTAGTAAAAAGCAGCTTAACTTTGGGTAGAGGGTCATACAGGAGATCCCAACGCGTTTCGTCTGTCTGACTTCATCAAGGGGTAGTGACTCAATGATCCTAGTGGGCTTAAATACCCACTGATAAGGTGCTAATGGCTATGACATCACTTCCTGTCAATTGGTAATGGGAAGGTATAAACTACATACAAATTATATTTATAACACATATAACAATGATGGAGCAGTGAAATGAAAGACATGGGGAGGCTTCCCATGTATACAGAACATAAAAACGAGTATTATAACGTTATTTGATGTTTAAAACAGAAGTTTGAGGTAAAATAGCGCACTTCCGCCACACTTCCGGTTTTTGCCAGTCTGTAGTGCGCATGCGCAGATGCCCCACTTCCGGTTTCGCGTCTCCGGAGTGCGCATGTGCAGCCGCCGCACTTCCGGTTTTCGCGTCACATTGAACGAGTGTATTCAGGGCTTCATGCCCCACTTCCGTCCTGGCAGTTCTGACGTTTTTTGTCCCCACTTCCGGTTTAGCATGTCCGGAATCACATGGTGCTCAGTCTTGCTGTGAGGGAGTTTGGGAGAGTTCCTTTTTTGAACGGCGGCCATTTTAATGAAGTCCATAGGGGCGGACATGTATTCTCCATACAAATTTCCCATTGACATGAAATAAAGGGAAATAGAAATTCATTAATATCGATGTGCTTTGGAAAACGAGTCTTAGTGCATTTCTAGCATAGAGTATGTTAACTAACCTCTCTTAACATGTAAGGCAATATATTTGGATAAATAAATCACATTTTATTAGTGATAATTTGCAGAAGGAAAAACGGACATTTAAATCTAGTTATAATGTCATATAGTGTTCAGAGGCAAAAAATGGCTATTCTTGAGTCTACTTGATTTATATCTTAGATATGATATGTGCACTTGTGAATATATCTATATGTATTAGTGCATATATCTAATCATGTGCTTTTATTATTAAATAAATAATGGTCTATGCTAAATTAGGTGCTCAATTGGTAAGAAAAACAAACGTACAAAAATGGAACACATTTAGACACATTAGTGTTTACAAACCATTTTTTACAGTACTTTAGCTTCCCAAGCGGTCACCCTCTTGGTACTGTTAAAGCCCAACACTGCTTAGCTTCCAAGATCGGACGGAATTGGGCGTGGAGCCAGTGTGGTATGACTGTATCTTATTGGCTATAAAAAACACGCTCATTCCTGTGTCAAGTATTTTTATTTTTGTGTTCATATGTACAATTAGTTAAAAATAGGTGTAGTAAAATCGTAGAATGAGTTGTGATGATAAAAAAAAAAAAAAAAAAAAAAAATGACCTTATAGGAAGGGGGCGATTTCATACCCCTCATTAAATCCTGCTGGGTGCATCGTGTTGAGCTGGTAAATCCAAAACATCTCTCTTTGGGATAGTTTATTCGCCAAGTCTCCGCCTCTTTCTCCAATTTGTACGTGTTCTATTGCTTTGAAGGATAAATCTTCTGGATTTGAGTTATGTTCCAAAAGGAAATGTCTGTAGATAAGATGGGTATCGAGCTTGTTCTTGATGCTCCTGATGTGTTCCTGGATTCTTAGTTTGAGTGTGCGCTTCGTTTTCCCCACATATTTTTTCTTACATGTGCATTCCAATAAATAGATGACTGAGCTGCTGTTGCAATTGAGAAATTCCTTAATCTTGAATTCTTTAGCCTCTCCGGAATCCGAAAAGGTTTTCCTGTTTGGGTTTAAAAATTTGCAAATGTTGCAACGTCCGCATTTGAATGCTCCCGTGCACTTCATAAATGTTTGGGTGGTTCTTTCTTTGTTGGTATTGCCTAGCATGCTCGGTGCGAGGTGGTCTTTAAGACTTTTAGATTTACGGAACACTATCTGTGGTTTTTCCGGCAGAATTTCCTTTAGTACAGGGTCCATACGCAAGATTTTCCAATGTTCCCTGAGAGATGTTTTGATATGGTTCTCATGTTGATTAAATGTAGTAATGAATGCAGTTGACTCCTTAGGAGCTTCCTTCTTTTTGTATTCTAGGAGGTCTTCCCTTTTTATGGCGTTTGTTCTTGCAGTTGCTTTGTCCAAGATTAATTTGGGGTATGACTTTTCCTCAAAGCGTTTTCTGTAGATGGCTACCTGTTCATTGCAGTCCTCTTTTCTGCTACAGTTTCTTTTTATTCTATGGAACTGGGAGAACGGGATGTTATCTTTCCATGGTTTTGCGTGGCTGCTTTGATAGTGTAGGTAGCATACATTTATGAAGTGCACGGGAGCATTCAAATGCGGACGTTGCAACATTTGCAAATTTTTAAACCCAAACAGGAAAACCTTTTCGGATTCCGGAGAGGCTAAAGAATTCAAGATTAAGGAATTTCTCAATTGCAACAGCAGCTCAGTCATCTATTTATTGGAATGCACATGTAAGAAAAAATATGTGGGGAAAACGAAGCGCACACTCAAACTAAGAATCCAGGAACACATCAGGAGCATCAAGAACAAGCTCGATACCCATCTTATCTACAGACATTTCCTTTTGGAACATAACTCAAATCCAGAAGATTTATCCTTCAAAGCAATAGAACACGTACAAATTGGAGAAAGAGGCGGAGACTTGGCGAATAAACTATCCCAAAGAGAGATGTTTTGGATTTACCAGCTCAACACGATGCACCCAGCAGGATTTAATGAGGGGTATGAAATCGCCCCCTTCCTATAAGGTCATTTTTTTTTTTTTTTTTTTTATCATCACAACTCATTCTACGATTTTACTACACCTATTTTTAACTAATTGTACATATGAACACAAAAATAAAAATACTTGACACAGGAATGAGCGTGTTTTTTATAGCCAATAAGATACAGTCATACCACACTGGCTCCACGCCCAATTCCGTCCGATCTTGGAAGCTAAGCAGTGTTGGGCTTTAACAGTACCAAGAGGGTGACCGCTTGGGAAGCTAAAGTACTGTAAAAAATGGTTTGTAAACACTAATGTGTCTAAATGTGTTCCATTTTTGTACGTTTGTTTTTCTTACCAATTGAGCACCTAATTTAGCATAGACCATTATTTATTTAATAATAAAAGCACATGATTAGATATATGCACTAATACATATAGATATATTCACAAGTGCACATATCATATCTAAGATATAAATCAAGTAGACTCAAGAATAGCCATTTTTTGCCTCTGAACACTATATGACATTATAACTAGATTTAAATGTCCGTTTTTCCTTCTGCAAATTATCACTAATAAAATGTGATTTATTTATCCAAATATATTGCCTTACATGTTAAGAGAGGTTAGTTAACATACTCTATGCTAGAAATGCACTAAGACTCGTTTTCCAAAGCACATCGATATTAATGAATTTCTATTTCCCTTTATTTCATGTCAATGGGAAATTTGTATGGAGAATACATGTCCGCCCCTATGGACTTCATTAAAATGGCCGCCGTTCAAAAAAGGAACTCTCCCAAACTCCCTCACAGCAAGACTGAGCACCATGTGATTCCGGACATGCTAAACCGGAAGTGGGGACAAAAAACGTCAGAACTGCCAGGACGGAAGTGGGGCATGAAGCCCTGAATACACTCGTTCAATGTGACGCGAAAACCGGAAGTGCGGCGGCTGCACATGCGCACTCCGGAGACGCGAAACCGGAAGTGGGGCATCTGCGCATGCGCACTACAGACTGGCAAAAACCGGAAGTGTGGCGGAAGTGCGCTATTTTACCTCAAACTTCTGTTTTAAACATCAAATAACGTTATAATACTCGTTTTTATGTTCTGTATACATGGGAAGCCTCCCCATGTCTTTCATTTCACTGCTCCATCATTGTTATATGTGTTATAAATATAATTTGTATGTAGTTTATACCTTCCCATTACCAATTGACAGGAAGTGATGTCATAGCCATTCGCACCTTATCAGTGGGTATTTAAGCCCACTAGGATCATTGAGTCACTACCCCTTGATGAAGTCAGACAGACGAAACGCGTTGGGATCTCCTGTATGACCCTCTACCCAAAGTTAAGCTGCTTTTTACTAACTACTAACTTTTTAGAAAATATTTTTATTCCTTTTCATTATACGTCTTAAAATATTTTTTTATACAACTGCTTTTTACTATATAATCCGTTTTAATACATTTTTTACAATTGTAGAGGAATCGGTTTTATATGTATTTTTTAGAAAGCAATTGTTAAATATTTTTTATTATTGATAAAATAAATTGTTATTTCTCTTTTATATAAAAAGGAGTTTTTTTCTTATTCCAGTCCTTTATATTTGATACTCGAGTCCGCTAAATATTTTTTGTAAATAAAAACACCAGCCGGTCGCCAGTACCCCTATCTATCCATATTCATATGTATATATATATATATATATATATATACACACACACACACACATATATACACACACACACATATATACACACACACACACAGTAGTGCAAACAGCGCTGCTACCTATATAACAGCTCTGCTATAAAGATATGAATGAATATAGTAATATATCAAGTTCAAAAACACTTCCCCAATTTTGGGGGGCTGCTAGACAAGTTCTCTTGTGTGGACTCTATTTCCAAAGTCCAAATAAACTGAATGTGAAAAAGTGGCACAACGTCTCCTGTGTTGTGTGGTTTCCAAGTGAAACTTAAATAATATTATGCGTACCGCATCTCATGTGTGTTCAAGCCTGTATAATGAATGGAACTTCTCCTGGTCACGATCTTCTTACTTCCCTGGTTGCTCTGTGGGTGGACCGTAAGGAGATTTAGAAAGCCACAATAGTGTAATATTGTAAGACAATATAAACAGGTGTGCTTATATAGAAAACATTTTTCAGATGTGATGAATAGTAAGAGCAGTTCACCCAGTGTCAGTTTCATAAGCAAGGTGGTGTAACCACAACCTAAGGTAGTTTAAAAATGAGTACCCTCAGGACTTGTAAATCTTGCATATAGTATATTCCTTTATGGTATTCCTCTCCCATGGTATGGAGTTAAGGGCTCCTTGTGACTTGGAGAAGAAACACTGGTTAACCCCGGGAATGCTGGAGTCAAAGCAACAATTCCTCTTCTTACATTCCGCTGCACTTATTGTGGGGTAGCCGCAATCCCTTCTGCTGCACGGTTCCATATTACATTGTTTCTTGTCACTTTCCTTAGACAGTGCCAAATACATAGGGCACATAGGGCCCTATGTATTTGGCACCGTGAAAGGCAAATATATATATATATAAGAAATGGGGGGATAGGGGTACTGGCGACAAGTGTGGCTAAAAACAATGTTTTTGTATGCTTAGAATTAAAAGCCAAAAGATATTATAAAATTATAAAAATAAGTTTTAATATATATACGAGAGTAAAAACAGTTTCAGAAAATGGTTTTAAAAACAAGACTAAATATTTGTCCATAAACGAGAAATATAAAAGGATAGGAATTCAGAACTTAGCTTGAAAACAGTGGGTGGTCAGTACAGGCCCAACGCGTTTTGTCTCAGCAGACTTCTTCAAGGGGTCATAGACTCCTGCATCCTGACACAAATGCAGGATGGCTGTTGCAGCAGTGGTGATTTGTGTCAGGATGCAGGAGTCTATGACGGTCACTTGATGACCGAGGTCGGCTAACCGATAAGTTTGGATTTCAATAACTTTATTCATATGTTGCATTGATGTTGAAAATTTCATGAACTGAAGTGAATTCTTTTTTGCTTGAGTCATTATGGATAGATGAGCTTCTATCCTTCACCATTGCCATGGACATGGATTTTTAAAAAGTGTTTTTTTTATTGGAATCAATAAATGTATATATCTTTACTACAGTGTTTGAGTGCCCCTTACCCACAATAGTATGTATGTATATATATATATATACATACATTCATACATACACATATATACAGAGAGAGAGAGAGGAAGAGACAGATAGATATTTATTTTATAAGGGCACGGTCGGGACATAAGGAACTTCTGATCTGTGATACTAGGATATACTCCACCTTTAACCTGATGGTTTACTGTGTTTGAGATTCTCCTGTGAGATTTCCCTGTGAATTTGAACCCCTCAGTATCACACATCCTTTTTTTAAATTATCAGGCACGAGTATTTACCTGTATACTAACTTGTGGCCTGTTTGAAGAAGTGTCCAAGAACATTTGGTCTGTTCAAAAAAGTGTACAAGAACACTTTATTATGATACAATCATCCAAAGTTATAGTCCTAATATGAGATACACCCCTGATGAAGTCTCTGTGTGAAACAAAACGCATTGGGTATTCTATCTTGTTCTGATGTAACATCCAATCTACATTATTGAAAGGAGGATATCACAAAAGTAGTATCTTTACACTTATGCAAAACCAGACCCCCATGTTATGTGATAGGGGTTGCTAGACCAGAAATCATTTATGTATATGGACACAGTCACAATTTTTTATGAATTTTATTTAAAATTTGTATGTTGGAACTTACTGTTTGTTTTATAATGTACGGAATGTTACACTATACTATTGTATAATCAATACAAAGGAGATACGTGGAATACCGCTCGACCAGCGCCTCACTCTACGTCAGTAGAGCTTTAATCACGTCCGGCTCTCAGGTCCATACCATCCTTCAGACGTAGTATACTCTCAATATCGGTCACAGGAGGTTTTACCGGAAAGAGAGATAATGAGCAACCAATAGTGTGATACTGTTTAAAAATTTAATACATCACACAAACACTTAAAACAAATCTTAAAATACATAAACCACACAATAGTGGTACAGACATTCACTGGTAGGGCTGTTGTATAATCAAGAACTAAGGAGGGAATTAATTACAACTCCATAGGGTGCCAATTTCACTACTGTCACACACACACACACACACACACACACACACATTATATATATACATACACACACACATACTGTTTATATATATATATATATATATATATACACACACACACATATATATATATATATATATATATATATATATTTATATATTTTATAAGGGCACGGTCGTATATTAAGGCTGCATCGAACAAACGGAATTCTCCCATAAGGAACTTCTGAGATGGGGGCATGGTGTTTGATGTATAGATGTGTGGTGGGCACTTTTTTGTTGTCTTGTATTTTGGTTCTGGTTCTAATTCCTCTTTCGTGTTTTGGTTTGGTTTTGCCAAAAACACCCTTTCGTGTTTTGGTTTTGGATCTGGATGATTTTTGAAAAAAAGATAAAAACAGCTAAAATCACAAAATTTGGGGGTAATTTTGCTCCTACGGTATTATTAACCTCAATAACAATAATTTCCACTAATTTCCAGTCTATTCTGAACACCTCACAATATTGCTTTTAAGCCAAAAGGTTGCACCGAGGCTGCTGGATGACTAAGCTAAGCGACACAAGTGGACAACACAAACACCTGGCCCATCTAGGAGTGGCACTGCAGTGTCAGACAGGACGGCAGATATACAAAAGGCCCCAAACAGCACATCATGCAAAGAAGAAAAAGAATTGCAATGAGGTAGTTCTAACACTAAGCCAAGCGACACAATCAATCAGCCCATCTAGGCGTGGCACTGCAGTGGAAGACAGGAGGGCAGACGTCAAAAAAAGGCCCCTAACAGCACATGATGCAAAAAAGAAAAAAAGCTGCACGAGGTTGCTGTAGGCCTAAGCTAAGCGACACAACCACCTGGCTCATCTAGTAGTGTCACGCAGTGGCTGAATGTCGAGAGTGGGCCGCAATTGTTCGGTCCACTGACAACATCTCCAGCACACTCCAGTCACTTAAAAAAAATCTGCAATTGGTGGACTTATACGGCAGAACCCCAGGACTAATACAGCAGTACCCCTGGACTCATACAGCAGTGTCACACAGGATAGCACTTTTAAAAAACTAGGCCCCAAACAGCACTTCATGCAAAGATGTCGAAGAGGTGCAATGAGGTAGCTGTATGACTAAGCCAAGCAACACAAACAATTCCAACTGGAATTATACGCCCAAATCACTGGAATTAATTGGCAAGATCACTGTAATTAATAATTATAAATCACTGAAATTAATTGGCAAAATCACTGTAATTATACATCCAAATCACTGGAATTAAATGGCAAGATCACTGTAATTAATAATTATAAATCACTGGAGCTAATTGGCAAGATCACTGTAATTAATAATTATAAATCACTGAAATTAATTGGCAAAATCACTCTAATTATACGTCCAAATCACTGGAATTAAATGGCAAAATCTCGCTATCGCCAGCCTAGTGAAGTGGAATGTAGATGGGATTTGTTACCGGGGACACAATACCTCCATCAATTGTCTAAATCCCACTGCACTAATGGCGGATACCGGACGCACATCTAACACCAACATAAGTGTCAAGGCCTCAGTTATAAGGGCTTCCATCGTCATGTGAAGCTGAACCACTAATCATGAACATAGGCTAGGGCCGTAGCCATTCCTTGCCACTCTGTTATAAATGGCATATTGGCAAGTTTACGTTTCTCCTCAGATGATTTAAATTTCTTGTTTTGGTTCTTTTTACTGTACTTTAGCTTTTTGGATTTTACATGCTCTCTACTGTCACATTGGGCATCGGCTTTGGCAGACAACGTTGATGGCATTTCATCGTCTAGGTCATGGCTAGCGGCAGCAGCTTCAGCACTAGGAGGAAGTGGTTCTTCTTGATCTTTCCCTATTTTATCCTCAAAATTTGTGTTCTCCATTATTTTTTGGGAGTTATATGAGACAATGTCCCTCATTCCGAGTTGATCGATCGCTGCTTTTAGCAGCTGCCCTCTGGGAATGTATCTTAGCTTAGCAAAATAGCGAACGAAAGATTAGCAGAACTGCTCGAAAATCTTTTCCTGCAGTTTCTGAGTAGCTCCAGACCTACTCCTAGGTTGCAATATCACCTCAGTCCGTTTAGTTCCTGCTTTGACGTCACATACACGCCCTGCATTCGGCCAGCCACTCCCCCGTTTCTCCAGCCACTCCTGCGTTTTATCCTGGCACGCCTGCAGTTTTTAGCACACTCCCGGAAAACGGTCAGTTTCCGCCCAGAAACACCCACTTCCTGTCAATCACACACCGATCAGCAGAGCAACTGAAAAGCGTTGCTCGCCCCTGTGTAAAATTGCATAGTTTTGTGTGAAATTACTTTGCACGTGCACCCGGTTTTTAGCCTGATCGCTATGCTGTGAAAAACATCAGCGAGCGATCAACTCAGAATGACCCCCAATATGCGGCACAGGAATGACAGGAATGACTGATGAGACAGGACACTACCACTGGTCTGATGCAGCACAACACAACAATACTGTAAGAGACTTGTGCTTGTTGTTATAATTATTATACTGCAGCAGTGGACATATAGCAGCAGCGTATATCATCACTGGAATGACTGATGAGACAGGACACTACCACTGGCCTTATGCAGCACAACAACAAGCAAATAGATAAATAGCGCTATATGGTCATAGATGAGATTAGCAGGTCAATATATATACATGTTTAATTAATAATAAAATTCAATAAAACATCCATATGAATATAAATAAAATAACTGTAGAAACCCTTGAAAAGGGTATAAGGCGTTACTCCCAATCACATTTATCTGAGACTGGAGGAGATGATAGGACCTGTTCCTATAATACAGTCCCCTTCTAAGTCCAGATGGACCCAATTGGTAGTCGGACGTAAACAATATTTACCGCAGATGTATCCAAGGATTGTTAAGTGGCTCGGCACTCCGCAATATTGCAGTTCCTTGGTGAAATGGTAAAGAAACAATGTCCTCAGTTTAAATAGTGTACCTCCAGCAAAGGTCCCTGAGGTTCAATGGTGGGGGCTTGGTTCAGGTCCTCAAATCTCCAAGTGTTGTATGTCCAAGGAGTGATGCAGGTGTGAGTTGCTCCCCTGCATCACTCCCTGGACATACAACACTTGGAGATTGGGTAACGTTCTGCCTTTACTATATAGAATTCATGTGTACAAGTCATCAAATACTTTTCCTGATTGCTATAACAATGGAAAACACCTGATATATATTACCACATGTAGTATGAATACTTATGAACACTCTTGATAGTATCCAATCTTAAGTATACATCTTTCATAAAAAAGTGATATTTAACTTTAAATGTTATCCATATAGATATTGTAGAAACAACTGTGTTTAAAGATGCTGTCCCAAATTGTGGTTACCACTCATATGCTGTATGCACACAGCTTATTGTTCCATGATATACATGTTTCTTAAAATGGTATGAAAACTTTTGCACACTCGTATGCTTTTCAGTTTTAAGGTGCAGTCTCATGTATATACAAGCAGTGGCACTAAGTATGGTGTCCCACGTTATGTGCATCAGATGGTTATATATTATACAGGAGTTTTCATTCATATATGCACCATTTAGTATTTTAGCGCAAAACAGTCATTTTTTGGTTCTTTGGTTTGCTTTAATTTCTGAGGTGGAGATCTGTGGCTCTTCATCATCACTAATTAAAATACAGTAGCTGTGTGCACACAGACACAGCTGGACTGGTTTTTTGCAGCTCATAGTATAAAAACAAACTGAATTTATACAATTTAAAAACATGCAGCGCCTGAATTGTGATTTTTGGAGCACTGTGCATATGTGTGTGTCAGGCCACTATGCGTATATATGTTTGTATGTGTGTGTGTCAGACTGCTGTGTGTATGTGTGTGTGTGTGTCAGGCCGCTGTGCGTATATAGGTGTGTCTGTGTATCAGGTTGCTGTGTGTGTGTGTGTGTGTGTGTGTCAGGCTGCTGTTCATATATGTGTCTCAGGCCTTTGTGTGTCAGGCTGCTTTGTATATTTGTATGTCAGGCTGCTGTACGTGTATTCAGGCCACTGTGTATATGTGCATGTGTGTGTCAGGCCGCTGTGCATGTGTGCCAGGCCGCTGTTCATATGTGTGTGTGTGTGTCAGGCTGCTGTATGTGTATGTATGTATGTATGTATGTATGTATGTATGTATGTGTGTGTCAGGCCACTGTGCTGTTATACAAGCCAGTTTTTGCTGCAGAGCATCACATACAGTACTTCAGCATCAGTGTCTTGCCCTGGTGTTTGGCCCAGTAGACAGAGCCAAGTTCATAGCTTGAGCACCCGCACCTGCTCCCAGTCAATGCTGCACTAGGCCAGATGGAGGGCAGAGCTCTCAGTCGCAAGTGGCTGCTGTAGGCATGTGTAGAGACATTGCAGTAATTACCTCCACTTTCTTTCTCTGATAGTAGTTCTGGGCCAGCCTGCCAGTCAGAAGGACCAGCTTGCCTGCCTGCCAGAGACTTGCCAGCATTCTGCAACCCAAGTAGGTGGAATGGGTAGCCCCTGAAAGCTTTGCCCATTTAGTGCGATATCTCTTGGGCTATTTATCACACACTGCAACTCACCTTGCACCCCCTCCTCGCACACACTACCATCCTACTCTACCCCTCACCCAGCACCTCCTCCCCGCACACTCTTACCTCCTCCCCGCACACACTGCTCTTCTACACTACCCCATAACCTGCATTCCCTTTCCACACATTGCTCTTTTACACTACTCCTCACCTTGCAACCTCTTTCCGCACATTACTCTCCACTACTACTGACCCTCCACCTCCCCTTCTCATACCCACAAGGTCTCCTGCACTTGGAGGGCTGCCAGCCATTCATTGGCCACTACCGTGGGAACCGCCTATACATTGGCTGAGAGCGGAACATGTAGCCCATTTCAAAAAATGGCACCATGAGCTGTGATTGGCTTGCTTACAGCACCATCTTTGAAAGTCAAGATGGCCACAGGAAGCCAATAGCGGCTCATAATGTCATTCTCCCGCCCCCTTGAGATGGCTTAAATTAGCCTGTGTGAGGCAGGGACAGGCTGTCCGACAGCAGAGGAGAAGCTGAGAAGACCTCCTGAAGACTACAAGGAAGTCCTGGTTGGGTGGTGTCAAGAGAGCTTAAAGGATGCCTACCCCCTAGGTGAAGATAGAGGAAGAAGACTCCACAAGCCTTGGGGAGGGGGCAGCATATCAAAGAAGATGCAGCAAGTCCTTGGGAAGTGGTGGCCGCACAAAAGAGGTTACAGGCCACTGCTCCCCAGGTAAAGGGGCAGTATATTCATTTTTTACTAAATTCTGTGTCTTGTCTTTATTTTTAATTTTTTTTTATAGGTGGACTACAGGAGGAAGCAGGATCATTTATGTCCAGGCATGCTGGCACTTGTGGTTCTCCAAGTACCTGCATGCCTTGGCTGGTCTGCTGGGACCTGTAGGCTTCCTGTAAAGGTACCATGAAACCTGCACC
>NC_086447.1:708204125-708286625 GCF_028390025.1 Pseudophryne corroboree
TTGGCCATTTCTTAGGGAATTTATTAAGCCCTAAATGTGCTTTTTGACTTTTATAAAACTGATAAAAATGTTTTTATTCCATTTCTCAGTGTCATTCAGCTGTGAGATTTTCAATGGGAAATACATTTTTAAACAAAGAAAGATACAATCAAGTTAGAATACATATGTTGCCTTTCGTGATTACTGTTTTAGCAGTCTTGAGCTACTGTAATATATTAGTCATATGTCTTTAGTGGTGTAGCTTACAATTATCAAAATATCAAGTTAAAATTAGAGATGTGCACTTGAAATTTTTCGGGTTTTGGGTTCGGTTCCGCGGCCGTGTTTTGGGTTCGACCGCGTTTTGGCAAAACCTCACCGAATTTTTTTTGTCGGATTCGGGTGTGTTTTGGATTCGGGTGTTTTTTTCAAAAAACACTAAAAAACAGCTTAAATCATAGAATTTGGGGGTCATTTTGATCCCAAAGTATTATTAACCTCAATAACCATAATTTCCACTCATTTTCAGTCTATTCTGGACACCTCACAATATTATTTTTAGTCCTAAAATTTGCACCGAGGTCGCTGGATGACTAAGCTAAGCGACCCTAGTGGCCGACACAAACATCTGGCCCATCTAGGAGTGGCACTGCAGTGTCACGCAGGATGGCCCTTCCAAAAAATACTCCCCAAACAGCACATGACGCAAAGAAAAAAAGAGGCGCAATGAGGTAGCTGTGTGAGTAAGATAAGCGACCCTAGTGGCCGACACAAACACCTGGCCCATCTAGGAGTGGCACTGCAGTGTCACGCAGGATGGCCCTTCCAAAAAACACTCCCCAAACAGCACATGACGCAAAGAAAAAAAGAGGCGCAATGAGGTAGCTGTGTGAGTAAGATAAGCGACCCTAGTGGCCGACACAAACACCTGGCCCATCTAGGAGTGGCACTGCAGTGTCACGCAGGATGGCCCTTCCAAAAAACACTCCCCAAACAGCACATGACGCAAAGAAAAAAAGAGGCGCAATGAGGTAGCTGTGTGAGTAAGATAAGCGACCCTAGTGGCCGACACAAACACCTGGCCCATCTAGGAGTGGCACTGCAGTGTCACGCAGGATGGCCCTTCCAAAAAACACTCCCCAAACAGCACATGACGCAAAGAAAAAAAGAGGCGCAATGAGGTAGCTGTGTGAGTAAGATAAGCGACCCTAGTGGCCGACACAAACACCTGGCCCATCTAGGAGTGGCACTGCAGTGTCACGCAGGATGGCCCTTCCAAAAAACACTCCCCAAACAGCACATGACGCAAAGAAAAAAAGAGGCACAATGAGGTAGCTGTGTGAGTAAGATAAGCGACCCTAGTGGCCGACACAAACACCTGGCCCATCTAGGAGTGGCACTGCAGTGTCACGCAGGATGGCCCTTCCAAAAAACACTCCCCAAACAGCACATGATGCAAAGAAAAAAAGAGGCGCAATGAGGTAGCTGTGTGAGTAAAATAAGCGACCCTAGTGGCCGACACAAACACCTGGCCCATCTAGGAGTGGCACTGCAGTGTCACGCAGGATGGCCCTTCCAAAAAACACTCCCCAAACAGCACATGACGCAAAGAAAAAAAGAGGCGCAATGAGGTAGCTGTGTGAGTAAGATAAGCGACCCTAGTGGCCGACACAAACACCTGGCCCATCTAGGAGTGGCACTGCAGTGTCACGCAGGATGGCCCTTCCAAAAAACACTCCCCAAACAGCACATGACGCAAAGAAAAAAAGAGGCGCAATGAGGTAGCTGTGTGAGTAAGATAAGCGACCCTAGTGGCCGACACAAACACCTGGCCCATCTAGGAGTGGCACTGCAGTGTCACGCAGGATGGCCCTTCAAAAAAATACTCCCCAAACAGCACATGACGCAAAGAAAAATTAAAGAAAAAAGAGGTGCAAGATGGAATTGTCCTTGGGCCCTCCCACCCACCCTTATGTTGTATAAACAGGACATGCACACTTTAACCAACCCATCATTTCAGTGACAGGGTCTGCCACACGACTGTGACTGAAATGACGGGTTGGTTTGGACCCCCACCAAAAAAGAAGCAATTAATCTCTCCTTGCACAAACTGGCTCTACAGAGGCAAGATGTCCACCTCATCATCATCCTCCGATATATCACCGTGTACATCCCCCTCCTCACAGATTATCAATTCGTCCCCACTGGAATCCACCATCTCAGCTCCCTGTGTACTTTGTGGAGGCAATTGCTGCTGGTCAATGTCTCCACGGAGGAATTGATTATAATTAATTTTTATGAACATCATCTTCTCCACATTTTCTGGAAGTAACCTCGTACGCCGATTGCTGACAAGGTGAGCGGCGGCACTAAACACTCTTTCGGAGTACACACTCGTGGGAGGGCAACTTAGGTAGAATAAAGCCAGTTTGTGCAAGGGCCTCCAAATTGCCTCTTTTTCCTGCCAGTATTCGTACGGACTGTCTGACGTGCCTACTTGGATGCGGTCACTCATATAATCCTCCACCATTCTTTCAATGGGGAGAGAATCATATGCAGTGACAGTAGATGACATGTCCGTAATCGTTGTTAGGTCCTTCAGTCCGGACCAGATGTCAGCATCAGCAGTCGCTCCAGACTGCCCTGCATCACCGCCAGCGGGTGGGCTCGGAATTCTGAGCCTTTTCCTCGCACCCCCAGTTGCGGGAGAATGTGAAGGAGGAGATGTTGACAGGTCGCGTTCCGCTTGACTTGACAATTTTCTCACCAGCAGGTCTTTGAACCCCAGCAGACTTGTGTGTGCCGGAAAGAGAGATCCAAGGTAGGTTTTAAATCTAGGATCGAGCACGGTGGCCAAAATGTAGTGCTCTGATTTCAATAGATTGACCACCCGTGAATCCTTGTTAAGCGAATTAAGGGCTCCATCCACAAGTCCCACATGCCTAGCGGAATCGCTCTGTGTTAGCTCCTCCTTCAATGTCTCCAGCTTCTTCTGCAAAAGCCTGATGAGGGGAATGACCTGACTCAGGCTGGCAGTGTCTGAACTGACTTCACGTGTGGCAAGTTCAAAGGGCAGCAGAACCTTGCACAACGTTTAAATCATTCTCCACTGCGCTTGAGACAGGTGCATTCCACCTCCTATATCGTGCTCAATTGTATAGGCTTGAATGGCCTTTTGCTGCTCCTCCAACCTCTGAAGCATATATAGGGTTGAATTCCACCTCGTTACCACTTCTTGCTTCAGATGATGGCAGGGCAGGTTCAGGCGTTTTTGGTGTTGCTCCAGTCTTCTGTACGTGGTGCCTGTACGCCGAAAGTGTCCCGCAATTCTTCTGGCCACCAACAGCATCTCTTGCACGCCCCTGTCGTTTTTTAAAAAATTCTGCACCACCAAATTCAAGGTATGTGAAAAACATGGGACGTGCTGGAATTTGCCCATATTTAATGCACACACAATATTGCTGGCGTTGTCCGATGCCACAAATCCACAGGAGAGTCCAATTGGGGTAAGACAATTCCGCGATGATCTTCCTCAGTTGCCGTAAGAGGTTTTCAGCTGTGTGCGTATTCTGGAAACCGGTGATACAAAGCGTAGCCTGCCTTGGAAAGAGTTGGCGTTTGCGAGATGCTGCTACTGGTGCCGCCGCTGCTGTTCTTGCGGCGGGAGTCCATACATCTACCCAGTGGGCTGTCACAGTCATATAGTCCTGACCCTGCCCTGCTCCACTTGTCCACATGTCCGTGGTTAAGTGGACATTGGGTACAACTGCATTTTTTAGGACACTGGTGAGTCTTTTTCCGACGTCCGTGTACATTCTCGGTATCGCCTGCCTAGAGAAGTGGAACCTAGATGGTATTTGGTAACGGGGGCACACTACCTCAAAAAATTGTCTAGTTCCCTGTGAACTAACGGCGGATACCGGACGCACGTCTAACACCAACATAGTTGTCAAGGCCTCAGTTATCCGCTTTGCAACAGGATGACTGCTGTGATATTTCATCTTCCTCGCAAAGGACTGTTGGACAGTCAATTGCTTGGTGGAAGTAGTAAAAGTGGGCTTACGACTTCCCCTCTGGGAGGACCATCGACTCCCAGCAGCAACAACAGCAGCGCCAGCAGCAGTAGGCGTTACACGCAAGGATGCATCGGAGGAATCCCAGGCAGGAGAGGACTCGTCAGAATTGCCAGTGACATGGCCTGCAGGACTATTGGCATTCCTGGGGAAGGAGGAAATTGACACTGAGGGAGTTGGTGGGGTGGTTTGCGTGAGCTTGGTTACAAGAGGAAGGGATTTACTGGTCAGTGGACTGCTTCCGCTGTCGCCCCAAAGTTTTTGAACTTGTCACTGACTTATTATGAATGCGCTGCAGGTGACGTATAAGGGAGGATGTTCCGAGGTGGTTAACGTCCTTACCCCTACTTATTACAGCTTGACAAAGGCAACACACGGCTTGACAAATGTTGTCCGCATTTCTGTTGAAATACTTCCACACCGAAGAGCTGATTTTTTTGGTATTTTCACCAGGCATGTCAATGGCCATATTCCTCCCACGGACAACAGGTGTCTCCCCGGGTGCCTGACTTAAACAAACCACCTCACCATCAGAATCCTCCTTGTCAATTTCCTCCCCAGCGCCAGCAACACCCATATCCTCCTCATCCTGGTGTACTTCAACACTGACATCTTCAATATGACTATCAGGAACTGGACTGCGGGTGCTCCTTCCAGCACTTGCAGGGGGCGTGCAAATGGTGGAAGGCGCTTGCTCTTCACGTCCAGTGTTGGGAAGGTCAGGCATCACAACCAACACAATTGGACTCTCCTTGTGGATTTGGGATTTCGAAGAACGCACAGTTCTTTGCTGTGCTTTTGCCAGCTTGAGTCTTTTCTTTTTTCTAGCGAGAGGCTGAGTGCTTCCATCCTCATGTGAAGCTGAACCACTAGCCATGAACATAGGCCAGGGCCTCAGCCGTTCCTTGACACTCCGTGTGGTAAATGGCATATTGGCAAGTTTACGCTTCTCCTCCGACAATTTTATTTTAGATTTTTTGGTGTTTTGGATTTTACATGCTCTGTACTATGACATTGGGCATCGGCCTTGGCAGACGACGTTGCTGGCATTTCATCGTCTCAGCCATGACTAGTGGCGCAGCTTCAGCACGAGGTGGAAGTCGATCTTGATCTTTCCCTATTTTTGGAACCTCAACATTTTTGTTCTCCATATTTTAACAGGCACAACTAAAAGGCACCTCAGGTAAACAATGGAGATGGATGGATACTAGTATACTTATGGATGGACGAGCGACTGCCGACACAGAGGTAGCTACAGCCGTGGACTACCGTACTGTGTCTGCTGCTAATATAGACTGGATGATAATGAGATAAAATTAAAATATATATATATATATATATATATATATATCACACTAGTACTGCAGCCGGACAGGTATATATTATGTAATGACGGACCTGCTGGACACTGTCTGCAGAATGCGTTTATAAAAACACCACACGACGAGTGTTTAACTTTTTCAGGCAGACAATCACAATATACTGGTGGTCAGCAGACAATCACAATACTGGTGGTCAGTGGTCACTGGTCAGTCACACTGGCAGTGGCACTCTGGCAGCAAAAGTGTGCACTGTACTTAAAATATGTACTCCTGCTGTAACTGCTCCCCAGTCTCCCCCACAATTAAGCTGTGTGAGCAGTGAGCACTCAGCAGTCAGATAATGATATACAGTATATGATGCAGCACACTGGGCTGAGCACAGATATGGTATGTGTGACTGTGTCACACTGTGTATCGTTTTTTTTCAGGCAGAGAACGGATTAATTAAACTGGTGGCACTGGTCACTGGTCACACTATCAGCAGCAAGTAGTACTCCTCCTATATGCTCCCCAAAATTTGTGTCTCTCTCTAGTACTCTAGTCACTCTAAACGGAGAGGACGCCAGCCACGTCCTCTCCCTATCAATCTCAATGCACGTGTGAAAATGGCGGCGACGTGTGGCTCCTTATATAGAATCCGAGTCTTGCGATAGAATCCGAGCCTCGCGAGAATCCAACAGCGGGATGATGACTTTCGGGCGCGCTCGGGTTAACCGAGCAAGGCGGGAAGATCCGAGTCGCTCGGCCCCGTGTATAAAAAACCTGAAGTTCGGGCGGGTTCGGATTCCGAGGAACCGAACCCGCTCATCTCTAGTTAAAATGGTATGTTAATTGCACTAAAACATATTGCCACCTGGGGACGTGGCCTAACAAGGAGACTGAGTGGACATGCCTTCTAGGACTCTCCGTCCCTACTATACCTTTCTTACCCTATAAGGTGCTCTATTAGCTCACCTTTACATGGAACTTGCTCTGCTGGTGCCCTGTGATTGGATGCCCTGTGAATCCAGCTCTCCGAGTGAGAGGTGGTGCCTTATGCCTCTTGCCATCCACGGCTTCAATTCCCGGACTGGAAAGTGCCCTGAGCCCTCGCCGGCCGCCTATAGCCGTACAGCCCGCTGTTTGGTGCCAGGGTTCCTGGTGGCTTTGTACCAGATTGAGAGCTACTCCTGTCCTCCGCTAGCACTGAGTTTGCCTCCCTGGAGATCCGGTGGCCAGCAGTGCAGGAGCTCGTCGCAACCGCAATCTTTTCTCCCGGTCCCTGCCTTCATTTTTCCTTTATATACTCGTGACTACAGACTAAGGCAAGTCATGGTTCTAGGCCCCTGTGTGAGCGCCTCGGCAGCTGGCCCAGGTTCACTGCTCTAGAGCACAATATTACTCCTACTATTTCTATTTCAATAAGAGGAATTTAGCCACCTTTACCCGATAGGTCTATTGCTCATATAACCCCCAGCTTTCTTCAACTGCATTACCGTCTGAAGTGGGTCATTTGCTGCTGCTTCACAAAGCTGAGCTCTACTCCATACAGCCACAGTTGCCACTTACATTGCTCCCTGCCAATATTTCTCTTCAATGCAACTAGACATACATACCATGTCTTAAGACAATCTATCCACCAGGTATATGAGAAGGAATACGTTCTTACTTTGATGAGGGCAAGTTGCTGATGATATCTTCTCCACTAGGAAACCTCTCTGCTTAATTGCTGTGAGATGCCTGACTTCCTGAACCCAACCTCCATGGGCCCCCCTGGGGTGACATGAGACTACACAAGAAGCGGAAGTCCATTCGCACAATGAGACAAAGAGATCGCGCTGCCAGCGTCTCAGACGAGTTATTCCCTGAAGACTTGCTACAGTCGAGGCTCACGGCCGGAGGTGAGGAGTAGCGGCAGCCTGACTGAGTGCTGCGCAGTGTCCATTGGCTGCAGGAGGGTGCTCTTCTGATGTAGACAGATAAGTACCATTAGCTCATGGCCCTGCGTGTACTCTCTAAGCCAGGCCCTGAATTGCTCTGAGACTTTATTCTCTTTGTTGAGTTTTTCTTTCTCCTGCATGCTATATACTGTTTTTGTGTACTGGTACAAGAGAAATCTCTATATATCCTTGCAAGTATCCCTCAGAACTGTCTTGTTCCGAGCTACAGTGTTATTTCAGATTAGTGAATCTCCCATTTCCATATATTGCTGATGTGAGATGCTGCCGGCCAGGTCTCCCTGCTTTTCTATTATGCTTTCTACCTGGGTACTCTACCAATCTCAACGTGTGAGCAGCTTGGATTCTGCCACCTCAGATATTGACACTCTACAACCTGTTGGAAGTTCTGAATATTACTATACTTTTTCCCTCTGGGTACTGCTGGCTCTCACTTAAGGCTATAACCATAGTTGCACTAAGACCTTTTCCTTAGGATCTCATTGTACTTTGGACCCATGTGATTGTTCTCTCATTTCATGTGAGGCTTGGAGGCATACCCTATTCTCCGCTCCTCATACCCAGCTGAGTCACCATCTACCACACGCTATACAGGAGGGAATGGGGGACAGACAGAGGTAACAAATGAAAGAAAACCAACACAATTCTAGTTTGTGGAGGAGACATAATTTATATCAACTTAGTATTCTTCTC
This sequence comes from Pseudophryne corroboree, assembly GCF_028390025.1. Classification (NCBI taxonomy): domain Eukaryota; kingdom Metazoa; phylum Chordata; class Amphibia; order Anura; family Myobatrachidae; genus Pseudophryne; species Pseudophryne corroboree. The sequence continues at coordinate 708,212,130 of NC_086447.1, forward strand.
TTTCTAAAGTTTACATTCTACAGCAACCCTGGATATGGCTTATAGGAATCGCAAGGTGCCCCCTGGGGACTAAACCTCGTTTTTTTGTCCCTAAGCATGGCAAAAATGCGAAACAACAACCACCAGGATCCTCTGAGGAACCCAATTCATCCCCACCTGGGTCTAGCTCTGCTATACCTACTGACTCTGATCCCTATGATTCTCTGGTGCAACGGATAGCTACCACGTTCAGAGTGGAGTTGCATGCGGCATTACTAGATCTTAAGATGGAGATCTCTTCCCTCGGTACTCGTACGGATGCTTTGGAACAGAAAACGGATGAGATAAGTAATTATCAAGATGTTCTCACTCATGAGGTTTCAGACCTATGTACAGAAGTCGAATGTCTGCATGAGCATGTAGAGGACATTGAAAATTGCTCATGCAGGAACAATCTAAGCATACAAAATGTTCCTGAGTCTATTGACAATGATGCTCTCCCTGCCTAGCTCAATGGTTTGTTCCATCAACTCCTTGCAGATCTTACTGATGATCAATGTTTGCTGGACAGAGCTCATAGAGCCCTTCGAGCAACACCCCCCATCAGAGCAACCTCCGAGAGACATTGGGGAAAATACAGACCTGATCGCTCGCGTTTTTTTTTTTCAGCACTGTGATCAGGTCAGAACTGTACATGCACCGCAATGCGCAGGTGCGTTGCATAGGTACGAAGCAGATCGTTGCTGTGTGATGGGTTTTTATGAAGAATCCATTTGCACAGCCAATCACAAGGTGATTGACAGGAAGAAGGCTTTTGTGGGTGGCATCTGACCATTTTCAGGGAGTGTTTGCAAAAACACAGGCATGTCCAAACAATTTCAGGGCGGGTGTCTGATGGCAATTCCGGTCCCAGAAAGGCTGAAGTGATCGCAGTGGCTGAGTATGTCCTGGGCTACTCAAACTGCACAAACTCTTTTTGTACCACTCGGCTGCACATGCGTTCGCACACTTGCAAAGTGAAAATACACTCCCCTATGGGCGGCGACTATCTGTTCGTAGCAGTGCAAAAAAAAACTTGTGAGCGATCTGAATTAGGCCTATTATCCTTAGGATGCATTTTTTCCATGTTAAAACCAAAGTCCTTGAACCATGCTGGGGGATTCCAGTGATACACTATAAAGGTTCCCACCTCCTCATGTTTCAGGATTTAGCCCCTTCTACTTTGAAAAAAAGAAGAGAAATGTTGCCTGTCACTAAAGCTCTTCATAATTGAATAATTCTGTAAAGATGGGGTTTTCCATTCTCCATAATCACACTGTAAAGACTCCTGATGGGGGTCTTGATACCATCAGAAGACTGGGACTCCTATTAGCTCCCCCCTCGACACCCTCTCCTGATTCTCCAAGAAGTTCCAGGTCAAAATCCCTCCCCCCCACCCCCCACGAGCTGAATGGTCAACTTCTTGAGCTGGTTTTGACTGGTTCCTCAGGTTACTTACAGTTATTTAAGTTTTCTGTTTCCTTTCTCAGGTTACGGATGTTCAGACTATAGCTATCCTGCAGCTATCCTAGACAACTTTAAGTTTAGTTTAGCTTGTTTTTAATTCTGCTTTTTTTCTGCCCCCTGGATGGAGATATGGGGCTCACTAACAGCATTACCACAGACTCTTAGTCCTAATTACTTGCTTGGCTTTCAATATACAGTATATGGCTACTTGTGGGTTGGCCTCATGCTTCTGCCCAGGGGTGCCTGATTAGTACATTTATATCAAATAACTGTTTCCTGTTTGTTGTTAATAGCTACCTTTTCTGATTGCTCATATGCATTAGTTTCTTTGATATTGGTACATGTTTCTCTTTACTATATTATGTAGCCTTCTTTTTTTGTTATGCATCATTGAATATGAGGTTTTAACCTGCGTGCTCTTGTGGCACTTGTGTACTTGATATCTCAAGTTTATATCACTTGGGTTGCCCTGCCTTGCCTTGTACATTTTTCTACACACATGTTAGGTTTTCTGTTTTGGGAGCCAATTTGGTTTATTTTGGGCAGGCTCACCTGTTTTTCCCTAGCAGCCTCTCCTCCACAACACTAAGCCCCCCCCCCTTTGTTTTAACCATGTTTTTATCGCAAAACTTATTTGATCCTTATTTCTTTGTAAGGATATCCTGATATCTATCACATGCATGTTTAAATTGCTCTACTGTCTTAGCCTCTACCACTTCTGATGGGAGGCTATTCTACTTGTCCACTACCCTTTCTGAGAAGTAATAATACCCATTACTCGATACCTCATGCCTTACACTCCATGATTGACCTTTTCTTAACAGACACTAACTTGGTCTGTGACTTATGTAAAGCCTGGATTATTACTGTTGTGTGGTCTGACCAGCTAGCCATCTCCCTTGATATCTCCTCCACTCAGACTAGTTCCCAGACATTTCTATGGAGGTTAAATTCTTCCCTTCTGTTAAAAAAAGATTATATTACCCAAACTAACAAGGCATTGGAAGAGTTTTTTGCTTTTAATATGACTGATGAGATCTCTCCAGCTATCGTGTGGGAGGCTCATAAAGCTTCCATATGGGGTCACTTTATATCTTTAGCTAAAGCCCAAAAATTAAAGGATAAGTAGGCGGTGGTGGACCTAGGTCTAAACATCAGCAGTGGCGGACCTAGTACTAAACATCAGCAGTCTCCTAAAAGATCAATTTACAGTAAACTCCTAGCTCTGAAAGGCCAACTGTAACAGATCCTCTCCGTTAAGGTGGCTAAGATCAGGAGATGGCTGCAGCATAAATTTTATACTAAAGGTGACAAAACTGACTCTCTCCTAGCTTCTCACCTCCATGCTCGTAAACAGAGAAATATAATTCTCTTACTGAAAGACTCACAACATAACCTTACTTAAGACCCACAGAGGATAGCTCAATGTTTCAAAGAGTTTTATCAGTCTCTCTATAATTTACCTAGTCCGGAGGGTGATTTATGCTTACAGGAATGCATAGATGAGTTATTCTCTAGCTGCTCCCTTCCAGCCCTTTCTGACTCGCAAGCTCAATCTCTGAATGTAGATATTACGGATGACGAGATAGAGTTTACAATTAAATCGCTCAGAAATTTATCAGCGCCCAGCCCTGATGGTCTTCTTGCCATTTATTATAAGAAGTTTAGTAAAATACTGGTCCCAGTGCTAAAAACTTTCTTTAATGCTGTCATAATGGGCACACGAGAGCAGAAATTGTTGTCATTCCAAAGCCTGGGTGCGATCTTAGTGTGTGGTACCTACCGTCCCATCTCACTTTTGAACTCCAATTTAAAGTTATTTGTTAAAATCATGGCTAAAAAACTTGCTGGGGTGATTTCCTCCCTGGTTCATCCAGACCAGGTCGGATTCATCTCTGGAAGACAAGCCTTTGATAATATTAGACTGGCTGTGGATACAATTCACTTCTCTGACTCTCGCAAAATCCCATCTTCAGTTATGGGACTAGAAGCAGAAAAAGCATTTGGTCGCGTATCATGGCTTTATATGGATAGGACTTTAAAACGCTTTGACTTAGCAGGCCGCTTTCTCACAGGTATTAGGTCCCTTTATGATTCTCCAATTGCGTGTGTTTTAGTGATGGGTTAATGTTACAATCGTTTCCAATTAAGAACGGTACCAAACAGGGTTGCCCATTATCACCCTTAATATTTGCCTTAATGATTAAACCCCTGGCCTCTAAAATCCACGAGTGTCCTGATGTTTGAGGTATTACAATAGGCTCTATTGAATTTAAAATTTCTCTCTACGCAGACAACATCCTACTTACTCTCTCAAAAGCTCTCATTTCCCTTCCCAATCTTTTTAAGATCATATGAGATTTCAGGATGGTCTCGAACTTTAAAATTAATGCCTCCAAAAGGAAAGTCTTCGATCTTCATCTTGACTCCTCTTTGAAAAGCTCATTAGCAAACAGTTTTGATTTCGACTAGAAAAAATCCCATCTGAAATTATTAGGCATTCATCTCACCAGACAATATTCTCAACTATATGGAGCTAATTGTCCTAGTTTAATTGATTCCCTCTCTGCAGATATTCATAAGTGGTCAGGTCAATTTAACTCATGGACGGGACGGGCTAACGCTCTAAAAATGAATATTTTACCCAGTCTACTGTATCTCTTTCAAGCTTTCACAGTAATGATTTCCTCACGTTTTTCTAAATTTACAGAGAAAATTCGGGTACGTTTCAAGACTCTATATAATGGCACCAAGGAAGGGTGCTTGGGTGTCCCAAACATTAAATTGTATTTCTATGTGGCCCATCTCTCCCAGGCTGTGCTATGGCACTCAAATAATTCTTCATGTAGATGGGTGCAGTTAGAGTCAGCAATGGCTCATATGCTCTTAGTTTCTTCTCTTCTATGGTGCCATGTAATCAGGGACCCCCGGTTTGGTCTGCCTTCCCGTCAATTGCCTTCACTGTTGCATTGTGGGATAGATTAACTAGGATTTTTGGATTAGTTCCCCCCTTACCCGCTCTCACACCCCTATGGGATAACCCGGCTTTCCCTGAAGGTAGAGACAGTCAGATTTTCAAACACTGGCCTCGTAGAGATGAAGTGTCATAACGGACATTGCCCCCTTATGGACATTTCCATCCTTTGCAGATTTACAGGATAGGTATAATCTTTCCCCTCAGTCCTTTTTCCAATACCTGCAGTTTCGTAGTTTTCATTCGGCAACAATCCACTAGGCTGTTCGCAGATAGATTTCACAAGTTACTGAAGTTTATATAGCCTTCTCCCCTTCTCTCTTTCTTTCTTTATATTCCCCCGGAACATTCCTGGGACAGCAAACCTACCCCCTGAAGCTCATGTATCCTCAACACAACTAAATATAAAATTGCTCGCCACTGGAAATCCTACACTGTTCCATCCATGGCAGCCATCTCTGCAGCTATATGGGACATGTTATTTGATATATCTTTTTGATACGTCATTATTGTTTCAAGTTTGTACAACTATAGAGATTAACCCCTGATGAAGTTCATATGGAGATGAAACACATAGGGTAAATAAACTATATGACCTCAGAGGGGGAGAAAAAAAAAACCTTTCACCTCAGGAGTGAGAGCCTTATTTCTCAAATTTAACTATACTTTGATATTGTGTGAATTTTTAGGTTTTAATAAATTTTCAATACTGTTCATTGTATGCTAGGCAAAAAGCCTGTTTTTATTGGATGTTACTATCTGAAATAGATAACTGTTTTAGGCATTTATGATAAATATCATCATAATTAATATTGAAATAAAAATGTGAGGGGGCGTGGCTTGATGGCAGAGGAGAGTGGCAGCAAATACCCTGAGCTCCCACATCCCTCTCAATAAACTTGCTCTCCCTGCTCTTTTCTACTTGCCCTTGTGTCCCATCCACCCCCCTCCCACCTATACTTATCCCCCGCTGTGCCTGGATTGTTGCCGCGGAGCCAGGGAATGCTGTACCGTACTCCTGCAGGTTGCGGCCTACTGTTACTCCACAGCCGGGGCCTCGATTTTTGAACCTGCCCGGGGAGAGAACCGGAGGACCCGGATCGCGCGGTCGTTGCGCTGCATTTACCAGAGTCCCCGCTGACGCGCCCACCGGACCCGCTGCTAGTCACCAAGCCCCGCACGCCCGGCAGAGACCTCCACCCGCTGACGCGGCCCCTGGAGCCGCTGGACACGCTGCTGGCTGCTGAGCCCCTGCATACCAGGCGGAGACTTCCACCCGCTGACGCGGCCGCTAGAGCCGCTAGACCCGCTGCTCACCGCTGAGCCCCTACATGCCCGGCGGTGATATCCACCCGCATTGTGGCCCACACAAAACCCAGAGGACAGGGCTCTCAATTTCCGGGTCTGCCTAGAGGGGGATCCGAAGGTCCTTAGGCTGCAGGATCTTGCTTTGGCTCACCTGCTGGAGTGTGTGCTGATAATCTCACTCCTGCCACTGATCCTACTGCTCCCCGCCAGGACCCTTGTACCCCTGCTGAAAACGTTGGACCATCTATGCACCCCTGCTGCGGCTGTGACGTTGGTACGCCACCCAGGTAACTACTCGGCTGAGGGACCTTTATGCACCTGCTACCCCAGGTTTTATGCTAATGACTGCCTTGGTTTGTTACATGTGAGGGCTGTATTGCTCTCTATTCCCAGCCTGCCTGATACAGTGTGAAGCTAACACAAATCTATGCTGTCCCCTGCAAATATGTGACATTTACTCTCGCCCACCTACGCATATGCAATGCTGAATAGAGACTGATGCCGACTACTCCTACGCTGTTGCCCATTGGGATGTAGCCTGTTATATTTTCTTTTTTTCCTTTCCTTCCCCATGTGACCTCGTCATTACCTGCTCCTTGCATGCGGCGACTCCTACTGTATAATTGAGCCATCCATTGCACGCATGTCCCTATTTTTATGGAAAAATGTATTGTACCCACCTCGATGTCTGTTGCTGGCTCCGCCTCCACAACCCGAGACGATACTGCGTGGGGACATTCTTCTGATTCGGATTGCTCTATCACCCGTTCCAGATCTTTACAAAAACGCAAATCCGTTCCAGCTAGTAAGCCTTCCAAAATGAAACCTGCGGATATTGCGGCGGTGCTGGGCCCTTTACTGGATGAAAAACTGGCGGGCATTAGGGAAGCTATTGACTTTACTTTGTCTCAATTACCTCACCATTCTGGCCGCCTTGACGATGTTGAACAGAGGGTGTCTACCCTGGAGGATTATTTGCATACGGCACAACTTACCATTACTTCACAACAAAAAGATATTTCAGATCTGACCCAAAAGCTAGATGATTTGGAGAATCGCGGATGCAGAAGTAACCTCCGTGTGGTGGGCATTCCCGAATCAGTCAAGGGTCAGGAATTACTTGACCTTCTCTCCAACTGGATACCACAACAATTGGCTATGGATCTCAAAGGAACCCCTCTAGCTATCGAGCGGGCACATAGAATTGGCCCTGAACGTAAAACGAACTTTGGCCGCCCTCGCCCTGTGATCATGAAGATCCTTAATTATGCTGATAAAGCTAGGCTCTTAGATCTTTACCGCCGAACAGCCAGCCTATCATACAATGGAGACCGGCTTCTAATCTTTCAAGATTTCTCTACTATTGTCACTGCAAAACGCAAGGAGTTTGCCCCACAATGCAAGCAACTGTTTGATGCCAAAATCAAATTCTCCATTCTATACCAGGCTCGACTGAGTCTTCGACAATGGCAAGCCGTTATTCTTCGATGACATAACACTCGCTAAAGTCCACTTCTCGAGCCTACCTACTTGAACGATGTGCTGTTATCATTGCTTGTATCCATGCTTTTCCTTTTTTTCTCTCTCCGCCTACAGGTCACATGGCGAGGAATAATTGCACAGCTCTGTGTACACAATGAGCTGTACTTTTTCTTGTTTTCTTTGTTTGTTCATTTTGTTAATGTTTAGTAATGTTTGTTTCACCTGCCAGGCCTACCAACCCCAATCCTCCATGGGTCAACCCCTTCCCACTTGCTGGGACAGGCAGGGGCCCTACTTTATTTTTGATTTATATTTTCTTGCATTCCTGTCTGAAGGTATAGGCTGACATAGCTGAACCTGTTTCTATTTCGCCCACCGCTTCGGGAGATACTCCACTTCTTACCTTAAATTTAGTGTCATGGAATGTGGAGGGCCTTAATACTCCAGTGAACGTAAGAAAGTACTCTCGCACCTCCCCCGCATGACCCCTCACATCACTTTTTTACAGGAAACGCATTGGCTGGATGATCCCCGTAACACCTTGCGTGCCCCCTGGATTGGAGATTGTATCTCGGCCCCTTATTCTAATAAGACCAGGGGGGTTGCCATCCTTTTTCACAAGTCTTTACAATATTCAATACGCAGGAAATTCCTTGATCCTGATGGGAGATTTATTTTATTGGACGTGATAATTGATAATGTTTTGTAGTGATGAGCGAGGTTCGGTTTTACTCGGTTTTACTCGGTTCTCAAAACGGCATCTTATTGGCTATCCAAAACACGTGACATCCGTGAGCCAATAAGATGCCGTTTTGAGAACCGAGTAAAACCGAGTAAAACCGAGTAAAACCGAATCCGCTCATCACTAATGTTTTGTATACTCTCCTTAATTTATATGCCCCAAATGTTTCTCAACAGGACTTTTTTTTCAGTTGTCCTACAGAAAATTATATCTTGGGGGAGCTCAAATCTAATCCTGGGAGGAGATTTTAACACGGTCATCGATCCATCCATGGACAGGTCTGGGGTGAGTAATCCATCTTCCAAATCTCGCTGTGATCTCCTCTCTTCCCTATGCTCACATCTTGCTCTCTCTGACCCTTGGCGTATGCATCACCCACTGCTCCGTGACTACTCCTTTTATTCTCACCCCCACTCTACACACTCTTGTATTGACTATATTTTCCTATCCCGACATCTTTTCCATAAAGTCACTCACACCTCGATCCAAAATATTATCTCAGACCATGTCCCTGTTATGATTTCTCTCAAGCTTGCGTTGCCTCAGTGTTTTTCCAAATGTTGGCAATTCCCTGCTTATCTTGTACACTCGGAGGACTTTCTCCTTCATCTTAGACATACTTGGCACACCTACGTTTCTGATAATCTGGCCCAGGCGGAGGATGTTTCGCTGTTCTGGAGCGCCTCTAAAGCTGTTATCCGGGGTCATATTATCTCGTATGTTGCTTCTAGACGCAAATAATTTACCACTCGCTTACATGAATTGAGCTCCATTCTCACCTCCACTTATAGAACATATAAGCACCACGACACCCCTGCACACAAGGAGGCATACTTGACCGCTAAACAAATATATGATACTTTCCTGACAGAGCAGGCCCAGACACGGTATTACTACCAACTAAATAAATATTTTAGATGTGGTAATAAATCGGGCAGATTTCTAGCTAGCCTTGCTCGGGGACCCTGTACACGTATGTGGGTTGAGGCGATTAAATCTTCGGAAACTATCATATCAGATCCGACAGCTATATGTGCTGAATTTATGCAGTTTTATAAATCTCTATATACTGCAGAACCAGATGACATGGAGGCTGGTCAAGCCTTTCTGCGTGATGCTCAGCTTCCTATCCTCCCTCGAGATGACAGGAATCTTCTTGAAGCATCTATAACCGAGGAGGAGATACGTGCAACTATCAAAACTTTACCAAACGGCAAGAGCCCAGGCCCTGATGGCTTTGGGGCCGAATATTATAAATCACTTGGGGCTGAACTCGTGCCTACTTTAGTCAAATTATATAACCATATCTTTACCTCAGGGACCATACCATTATATTTCAATGAAGCGCGGATAATTGTATTAGCCAAGCCAGGTAAAGATCCCTCCCTCGTGAGTTCATATTGCCCTATCTCACTTCTCAACCAGGACTTCAAATTGCTTACCAAACTAATGGCCAACCGCCTACAGTCCTGTTTACCTCACCTCATCTCCCCGGCTCAACTAGGCTTTATTAAGGGCAGACAATCAGTACAGGGTATCAGATCGGCGATAGCAGCTATTTCTCATACCCGCCTTCATAATCTGGAAGATAATCTTATTAATTTAGACACCGAAAAGGCCTTCAATAAAATGGCTTAGCCACACCTTTCTAGAGTGCTTTCCCACCAACAATTTGGTACTAATTTCTGTAGTCTTATGCGGACCCTCTGCACTGCCCCGGTGGCCCGGGTGGTAGTTAATAATGTGGCCTCCTCTTCATTTTCTCTTGGGAGAGGTACCAGACAAGGCTGCCCTCTCTCCCCTTTGCTTTTTAATTTGGCCTTGGAACCCTTTATTCGCTATGTCCAGCTATTGCCTAGGTTTCTGGGCATTGTTATTGGAGATCGCGAGCTCAAAGTTATAGCTTTCGCAGACGACCTACTTATACTTACCTCAGACCCTAAATGGTCCCTCCCTGTCTTGATAGAGGCAATTGACAGATTCTCGTCTTTTGCTGGTTTCTCTATTAATTTTGCAAAGTCAGAGGCCCTGGCTATATTTGGCCAGGCACGACTATGCTGGATTAAACCCTTCCCATTTAGATGGGCCCCCTCGAATATCACATTTTTGGGAGTGGCCCTACCACAACACCTTTCCACTCTCTATTCACGTAATGTTACCCCGATTATACATAAAATCCAAGACGAACTCAGCCTCTCCATATGAACTCAGTTTCCCAAAGCTCCTGTATATTTTACAAATGACTCCCATTCTTCTCACTAATTCTGATCTTCTTTGCTCAATACCCTGCTCTCCAAGTTTATTTGGAACCGTAAACGTCCCAGAATAAGTCTTAAAAAATGTCACAATCTGTACGCCAAGGAGGTGTGAATCTACTTAACATTAAACAGTATAATCTATCTTGCTTGGCTTTGCTATGGATTGGCTCAGTGGTAATAATATATTCACAGATACCAAGTTAGAATCTCAGCTTTGCACTCCCCTCTCCCTTGGGTACCTCTTGCATGCCCGTTCCTCTCAACTAAAATCTCCCCAATTTGATAATCTATTATTGTCTTCCACTATTAGGGCATGGAAAATGGCTAGAAAGGCTCTTGGTCTTAAATATTATTATTCATTATCCCTACCCTTGCTCGGGAACTTGGAGTTCCAGAGTGGTACTGTCTATTTGCCCTTTAGTGCTTGGTGCTCCTCTGGTTTAATAACCCTACATAACCTGATGACGCCTTCACGCACTCCCCTACCTTTTCCGGAGGCCATTGAGAAATATAAGATCTCACCTCTACATGGATTCCACTACTCCCAGGCCATACACTATCGTATGTCCATTCTCCCCCACCTTAAGGAACAGGACTTTCTCAACCCTATAGATTCTCTTTTACGTTCCAATTGCTACTCCATATCCTCTATATATGCCCGTATTCATTTGGAATTAATCCCACACACTGACCTTCCTGATCTGGCGAAATGGGTTTCTCAAGTTCCCACGCACACGGTAGACACCTTACTAGACACTTTCTTTACGACACTTAAATTAATACCGGCAAGTATATATCAGGAAATGGCCTATAAACCTTTACATAGGGCATACATCTCACCTAAACAAGGTTGTTTAATGGGTGCATCCGATATTTCCGGCTGTACCAAATGCCCTGCAGTGGAAGCTGATCTTTTTCATTGACTGCCCTGCTATTCAAAAGTTCTGGCTTGCCCTGCACCACTATGGCACCTCAACTTTAGGCATCCCCTTTCAATGTACTGCCCCCTGGGCCCTCTTTGGTCACTTAACGGACCAATATGGCATTCCAGGCACTGACAAAAAACTGATTATGCTACTTTCAGCAGTAGGGAAGAAAGCGATATTACAACAGTGGATCCACCCTACCCCTCCCACTCTCTCTATGGCCACTTCTAGGTCACTCTTTTTATTTAATATGGACTGGTTGGAGGCTTCTATTCACAAAGAAGCCCTGACTCCTACACTCTTTACGTGCTGGGCTAAGTATATTCACACCCTCCCTCCCCGCACTAAATTAGCAATACATAAATGTTTTCAATCCACCTTTTGGTATTCTCTTCAACAACTTGATGGCTGGGATTCTCTGACTGACTGAGCTTCTTACTCATCCCCCCCTCCCTTCCTTTTTTTTCTTTTTTCTCTCTCCGCACTCCTCTCTCCCCACACTACTTCTTCTTTTCTTCTCCCTGTATCCTTCTCTCTTTTACTTCTTCCTTGGCGGATTGGATGGACACTTCTATGGATGGATAGGTGGCCTATGGCCCTTGGTAGGTGTTTTTGTTCGTTAAGGTTATTCTGTTGAATTTTGTTTTTGTGAAACTTTTCCTTTTTTTTCCCCTGCCAGAATTAAGTGTCAGTGTATAATTAATTCTACACAGTTCCATCGTCAATATAATGTAGTCTAGCTGCTGCTCTTCTGGTGGTTTACAGTTAGTTAGTTGTTGTTTATTTTAGAAAATTGGAAAATTTCCTCCATCTACCTATACATTCTGTGTTCTAATCCTACTCGGTTATTGCTGTGTCAGTATGTTTGATGTACGCGCTGTTCTTTTCTCAATTCTGTAATGCCTTTTTGGAGGAATTTAATAAAATATTTAAAAAAAAAAAATGTAAATTGTTCAGTCCCTAAATAGAAATTCCTTTTCTTAATATTTATGTAATAACTTGGACATAAAGTGCTGACAACAGTAGATTGAAACATACATTTAGGGACTCATGGCACAGGCACATTACATTTTACATAAAAGAGAAGGTAAAATTAGCTTACTACAATAGGGGGTGTGGGAAACACTTAAGGTAGTAGAATAGCAATGGTAGTTGCTTGACGGGAAAGTACACACAGCTGTTGCAAGGCAGATGGGTTATTAGCTGCCAGTAACAGAGCAGTAGTGACTGGCATTTCACATTTAGTAGGTTTTTAAATGCATAATTATTAATGAACATAGGGGCTAATTCAGACATGGACAGATTTCACACAGCATATAACAATAGGAAACCAGCACTGAGTCCAAACATTTGATCAAAATATTCCTTACATACATTAAGCACCACTATAATTGTGTTCAATGTACTCCAATAAAGTTTTTACTTAATAGTGAGGAAGATTTTTCTTTTCTCTGATCCCTTAAATGTGACATTCTGTCACTTGCATACGAGTTCAAACTTGTATTCACATAAAGGTATCTTTAACTCTTTGGTGTGATCCGTGCACAAGACTTTTCCAGTCTCAATGAAATGACACTTGCATTTCAATTCTTGCAGGTATTTACATAAATGTTTCTTTGTACCTCTCTCCACTCCTCCAGCTTTATTCCCCATACACCAGGGCAATCAATCAGCTATTTCAGGTGTTCTCCTGCTTATACTATAGGGGGTAATTCAGAGTTGATCGCAGCAGCAAATTTGATAACAGTTGGGCAAAACCATGTGCACTGCAGGGGGAGCAGATATAACATTTGCAGGGAGAGTTATAAAGTAATTATCAACCATATACCACACCAACACTACCTATTGCTGATCAGGGTCTTCCGTTCTTGCTATTTGCTGATCCCACAGCAGCAGGGCCAGCTTGTATGAGGGGTAAGAGCCAACAAAGGGGGAGGGGCCACGCACTCCAGCCTGTGCCCTGCCACTTTTAAGTATATTGGTTCAGTTTGTTCACTGGAGATATGTCCCTAGGCTGGGCCAGACTCTGGGGTGGGGGCCCTGTTATCGGGAGTACCATGGTACATGCTTATTCATGCTCTGGGATGTAGACCTAGATCAATGGAGGAATTCAGTATGCCCAGAGGGGACTTTCATCCGTTGCCCCTGTAGTGCAGTAGTAACTGTGGGGGTTATTTAGGTTTGTTAGCAAACCAAAAAAGTTAGCAATTGGGCAAAACCATGTTGCACTGCAGGTTGGGCAGATGTAACATGTGCAGAGTGTTAGATTTGGGTGGATTATATTGTTTCTGTGTGGGGTAAATACTGTCTGCTTAATTTCTACACTGCAATTTAGATTTCAGTTTTAACACACCCCATCCAACTCTAATAGGCCCTACACACTGGGCGATATCACTCAAAGATATGAACGATCTCGTTCATTTTTTAATGAGATACCGTTCATATCTTTGAATGTGGAGGCACCAGCGATGAATGATGCACGGCCCCGTGCACGTTCATCGCTGGTGCCCCGTCGGCTGTGCATGCAGGCCAATATGGACGATCACGTCCATATTTGCCTGCACTTCTATGGAGCTGTGTGATGGGGGGAGTGAAGTATCTTCACTCCCCCCATCACTGTCCCCCCGCCACCGGGTCGCCCGTCGGCCGTATCCGCCGTCGTGCAGCTCAGCGGCGGATCGGTCAATGTATAGGGCCCTTACTCTCTCTGCACATGTTGTATCTGCCCCACCTGCAGTGCAACATGGTTTTGCCCAATTGCTAACTTTTTTGGTTTGCTAACAAACCTGAATAACCCCTGTAAACACTACAGATGAAAGGTTGCTGGTGAAACACACAGAGCTTTACAACCAAATGTGAAATGAAGTGAATACTTTGTAGAACAATCTGACATTTCTATTTTACACACAAGACTTTCACTGACCAACATTTTTATCAAGCGAATAATGAAAACGGCTGCACAGTATATTCTATTACTTTCTAGTTTAATTAATCTGCAGGAATAGCTGCAAGGAATATCAATAAGATTTAATAGTTGAATAGTGTTAGTATTTCATTTAGTGGATCTAGTTATAAATCATCTTGATCAATTGAATTACAGAAGTGTTATAGAGTTGTTTCAGTTTATTGAACCTTTGGCCAAGAGTGTGTTGATCCTGAAGCCATGATTGATTGTTAATACTGAACCAACATAACAGTAATTTGTTATGGTTTCCAGAGTACATTTTAATGAAATTGTTCTGTGTCACTTATATTTAAGTAGCACAATAACGTTTCCACAACATTTTGAGCATAAATGAAATTATTCTAAACAGAAACCTGAGAATTAACAGCATCATTAAGTCCAAAAGCATTCACAACTCATTTTTCTTTACTCCCGTCATATGTCGCCAAGAAATGTGCTAAAAACACATTTTTGGAGAAAAATAACCTTATTATACATTGTTTGTACTAATTTATGTAAGAATATGCATGTATTATTCATGTAATACATTTAACAACAGACAATTGTTTTTTACTTACCAATCTATTTTTTTTTCCGATTATAGTACTGTATATCATCCCAACTATACACTTTTCAAAGGAGGGCATTTTGTATCAGTCATATAAATTAAGGTTCTCTCAACACCCCTGGCCATTTCAGCTTAAGGTAGTGGTAACGTGAATTTCCTTATAAAACGAAACTCTCTGAACTTGTGTCCAATATAGATTCTATGGGCCTAATTCAGACCTGATCACAGCAGCAAAATCTTTCTGATGGCAAAACCATGTGCAGTGCAGGTGGGGCAGATATAACATGTGCAGAGAGAGTTAGATTTGGGTGGGTTATTTTATTTCTGTGCAGATTAAATACTGGTTGCTTTATTTTTACACTGCAATGTAGATTTCAGTTTGAACACACTCAACCCAAATGTAACTCTCTCTGCACATGTTATATTTACCCCACCTGCGCTGCACACAGTTTTGCCCATTAGTGAAAAATGTTGCTTCTGCAATCAGGTCTGAATTAGGCCCTATATACTGCAAACAGGTAGCTGTGGACAGCTTTATAGCAGGTATTCACTAGAACTCTCATATGAAACAAGCAGGAGACTTCCGTCTCCCACCATGTTAATCTACACAGTCTCTCATACAGTTCCAAGATGTCTGCGCACATGCTTAGTAGAGATCTTGTTGGCCATCTTGGGATAGGGAATGAAGCCTCCCTGGAGAACAAGAAGACTGGAGTCTGAGCAGTAGTGCACTTCTCTTTCAACACTTGCTAATTTCAAGCCAGCATTTCACCTGGCTAAACAGAAGCCTGCATTTCACTTGGTTTTAATTAGATATGAGTGATGCAGTTTTGCTGAAAAACAAACACACCTAAACTGTGTTATTGAGTCAAAGAGTCCAGGCTGAGGTCATCCTCTAAAGTTTTGATCTAAAATTTGAATTTCACGTGATTTCTAGAGTAGTGCATGTCCTTCCCTCATGGTTTTAGGTGCCATTTCACACTGATAATGACTGGAAATTAATGTTATTGATATTACTGTAGGAACAAGAACAGTTCAAATGTCATGATTTTAGCTGTTTTTATAAATGTTAATTCAATCCAAAATCCAGTTCCAAAATCAAAACACTTTATGATGGTTTTGCTAAAACCAAAATACACAGATTTAGAACAAAAACATGGGAGTCTGCACACATCTCTAGTTTTAATCAGCCACAGCACCTTTGTAAATCATAGGGATATTATGGCAACTATAGAGTAATTTAATTCAGTAGGAATTTGTGATATATCACATTGACACGTCTGAAGCATACAATTCAATAAACTTGTTTCAGTGTAAAGTGCAGGGGCAAATATTTATCAATATGCAGCTTGGAAACATTTTCTGTTGCAGCTTATTGCCGTGTTAGATAGTCTCATTACTGTAATATCTACAGACATATTTTCTCCCTCCTGTTGTGCACTGTGGAATGCTCACATCCATTCATCACTTTTTTCCCTTTTCTCCTTCCTTCAGTCTCCTAGT
Organism: Pseudophryne corroboree; assembly: GCF_028390025.1. Taxonomy (NCBI): domain Eukaryota; kingdom Metazoa; phylum Chordata; class Amphibia; order Anura; family Myobatrachidae; genus Pseudophryne; species Pseudophryne corroboree. Next base: position 708,228,320 of record NC_086447.1, read on the forward strand.
TCTCAATAAAACCTGGATATCTCCCATGACACCGATCCCCCTGCTGCTCTCTCCTTCAGTTATATGTCCTCTCCTACACTTTGTCCATGGTACCATCTTGGTTTGAAGTAGGCATCCAGAAGTTTCCCTTCTGGCTGCACCTGCAGTATCATCCCCCCTGAACCCTTTCTCTCTTTCCAGGTTAACTTTAGTTGGCTGCACTTTTTTTGTTGCTTGGCTTTCCATTCTACAATACTCTCTGCTAACCTACAGACTCATCAGAAATGCCTCTTAGAAATGTCTACCCTGGAAAATGCCATCTGCACTGCTGGCTCCTTCTCAGCGACAGGAGCAGGGCACTGCAGGATAATGTAAAATTGTAACATCTGGCTCCTGGACACTGGAGAAGATGAAATTTTGGTGGCACCCTCTGGAAGGGTGACACCCAGGTGCAGTCCCCACAACCCTTGTGGTTCCTCTGTACCTTTCTACTTCACCTGCTCCACAACCGGTACTCATAGCATTCACACACATTGACATTTTAATGGCCTTTGGCCACTCTCTTTTTACTCTTGAATTTTCCTGGCTTTCGTGGAGGAAAAATATTTTCCTTCCTGAATATCAAGTAACACCCATAGCAGCTTTCCCCATTCTTCTGCTTATCCTGGCACACAATGAAATCTGAGTGAAAGTAGACAAAGCCAAATTGACAATTTGCAGGTAGCAAAATATATCTTTTATCCACCAATTCCTTTTATTGGCCTGTTTAAAGTTTTCAATCTCAACCGCCACCACATTGGCCTGCAGATACTGTACATCTACTACCCCACAAAAATGAGTCCCACTTTTTAAAAAAAGGTTGTGTGATATCACAAAAGAGCATTTGCACTGTTTAGCATTTATGCCGTTCACATACATGCAAACCTCATTCTACTGAAGTAAGGCTGTCATACAAATCAGAAAAAAGAAATCACCACATCAAGGTTATTATGAAATAAACTGACAAAATAACAATACGCATATGATGCTACTGACGTAAAACTTGTCATTATGACCTAGATTTCTAAAGGTTTTTATTTTAATTTGCTACCTAAAATAGACTGTTTCTGATGCATCATATAATATCAATTTGTCTTGAAGCCTTGTCAGTGAATAACTGTATTAAATATTTCATGCCAGAGGGAAATAGATCCCAATAGATTTTCTCTAAATGAAATAAAGAATATTGGTTGTTTTTGAGTATATTTCTAGAACTTATTTTCTGCAAAATGCCATTTTGCAGTTTCTCTGTTTAAAGGAATAAGTGGAATCAGTATGAAATACCTACATTCAAAATCCCGACAGTCATAATCCCAACAACAATGGACCGACTGTCAAAATCCCAACAAGGTCAAAATACCAACAAGGTCACAATACCAACATTTAAAATGTCAACAGGTCAAACAGTCGTCACAGGTTTTTCATTGTTTTTTGGTGTGTATGTCAACATAGGTTGACATGGACACCGTATAAGTGTACCGCTGTGCTCGCCATGCTTCGGGCACGGTGCCTCGCTGCGCTTGGCACACTATTATATTCCCCCTCCAGCTCCACTGGGATGGTAAAATATGAACAAGTCGGTTTCAATTAAAAAAATCATGAGAAACTCATGTCGACTTTCTGACCTGCCGACATTTTAAATGTTGGTATTTTGACCTTACTTGTATTTTAAAGGTCGGTATTTTGACCATGTCGGGATTTTGACCGTTGGTCAATGTTTGTCGAGATTTTGACCGTCGTGATTTTGATTGTGGGTGAATTGACAGCATCCCGAATAAATAAACCCTATCCTTAACATTTCAGGTGAAAATTAAAATAATGGATAACAATTAAGTGATAGAACCTATACTCGATTTATGGGAAGAATAAGCTATTCATACAATATTGGTCATAACATGTATTTGTGACCAGATGGCAAGCTAGCAAACTATGGGGCTAATTCAAACTGGATCGCTGCAGTGGCAGTGATCACAGTCTGAATCCTTTTGTAAAGTGCGCAAAGGGACGCGGTGTACGCATCCCGGGAGCCCAGTGAGATAACAGCATCTCTGGGCTGCATCTCTGGGAGGCAGTCACGGGGTGGGAGGGGGGCGTGCCAACAGCATTAGAATGCCGTTGGCTGGGCACGGTCCGGGCAATGGAGGTGTGTCTAGACCGTTGGGGTTGTGACCCGGGAAATGGCGAGTAGTGGCCTGCCAGCACGCAGGAGCTGTGCTTGCAGGGAGCTACTTGCCAGGTACAAAAGCATTGCCGCTGTGCGATGCTTTTGTACCTGCGCGGGGTGATAGGGCCTGACATGTGGGCGGACTAACCCTGTGCTGGGCGTCCCCTTGCATGTCAGAGTAAATAATCCTATATGGGCTAAATTTAGCACATCTAAGATCAGATCTGAAGGACCCCCCTATGTTCACAAACCCTATAGGGACACAGGCTACTAACTGAACTACTGAAACAAGGCATGTAGGGCCTAATTAAGGCCCTGTCGCTGATGTGCAAAAATCGCTATGAATACACTGGTGTGTGCATGTGCAATGTTCGAAACTGCGTTCTCTTCAGAACACAGTTTAAGACCTGGAGGGGGCGGGAACGGGGCGTTGATGCCACATTTTGTGGTCATTGATGCTCCGTTTAAGGGATGTGGTCTAAGAATTGATAGTAGATGTGTGTTTTTCCGCACATCTATGATCAGGTCTGAATTACCACCTTAGACTGATGGGTAGAGAGTTAGATTATTTTCTGTTATAATGTTAACCTGTATTTGGCTGCAGATTGTGTAGAGAATACACATTTACCTTACTTTTAGAATAATAACTCACATGAACCATGATGACATCACGTGCTGCAATAAAGTTTTCTTCACACAAGAGAGAAAAGAAGAAGAGCCTCAGACTTCGGTATCTGTAGATTAAGTGTAAATGTTATATTTGACATATAACACATTACTCTGAGACCATGTCTGTCTAAACTCCTTTCTCATTAGTTAAAATGTCACATTAATTTAAACCTATATAGGGGGAAGATGTATTAAGTCTCGGAGAGAGATAAATTACCAACAAATCAGCTTCTGTCATTTTTCAAGCACTGTCTGTAAAATGACAGTTAAAAACTGACTGGTTGCTAATTTATCTCTCTCCAAGGCTTGATACATCTGAGTACACTAAGTTAACTACAAGTAGGTGTTCTAGCAATAGGACATACTTCCTGATATTTTAAATCTCTCCGGGAGATGCCCAGAGAGGAGAAGCAGGTGGGCGGTGATGAGGGAGAGGCCAAGCTGAGTGCATCAGTAGGCCCCACCTACCCACCGGGAAAAATCAATCATTGGGCAAAATTTGCGTAGGGACGGGGCTAATATACATGATTAGCATATAATCCCATCATTAGGCTCCGATCCTCTGCCGGGTCCGTGATTTTGCCATGTTATTCTCCCTATTCTGCCCACTTCACTAGGAAGTGGGCAGAATGTGGGAGGGGTGCCCACTCTTCCGGGGGCTGCGGGGAACTACCCGAAAACCAGGTGTCTCCTGCAGAATCCGGGAGAGTAGGTAAGTATGCAATAGGAGTATGCCTAATGTGCTTTGCTTAGCACAGGACAATGAGAAGAAGTTATACTTATAACAGGATGTAGTAAAAAACCTGACAGAAGACCAACAGCAGGATCCCAATGGTCAGAATCCTGATGGATCCTGGGAGGTAAGTATGAGGGGTTAGACTTAGGCACTAGAAAGAGGGTTAGGGTTAGGCTGCAGGTGGTGGGTGAGGTTAGGGTTAGGCTGTATAGTTGGGAACAGCTAGGGTTAAACTGCAGGAGGGGGAGGTTAAACTGTGGGAGTTGTGGGTTAGGATTATGGATAGGGTGAAAATACTTACAAGGAGCAGTCGGGATTCTGTCTGTCTTCTTACTACTGAGATCTCGACTGCTGGGATTTCATATTAAACCCCTTTTAATGTGTCAGTTTATGCTGTATTTAGCTAGAGCTCGATAGGCAGAAACAAATCACACAACATGGTGCATGTTATTGTGAAAAAGCTAACAGAATAAAGAGCATTGTCCTGGTAAATGTATTACATACCAGATTTCTGATGGTACACCTTTTTTCCAAGTCCCTTTTTCTAATTCTTATAACTAGGACTAAGGAAGACATGTAGAGATGTGCACCGACTCCCTTGTTTTGTTTTTTCCCCAAAAAACCACCCTCTGTCTTGTTTTTGTTTTTAGGTTTTGGCAAAACAACACTCACATGTTTTGGTATTGGATCTAAACTGATTTTTTTTTAAATTGATAAAAATAGCTAAAATCATTTAATTTAGGCCGATTTTGTTCCTACATTATTATTAACCTCACTAACATTAATTTCCATTTATTTCCTCATAGCTCTGTTAGGGTCTCCTGCCCTGTGCTGCCACGTCGTCATGGCAACCGGGAGACAAGTGCTAGCGGAGTAACCTGAGCGCAGCTGATACTCCGGTTCGGGTCTTTTGCTGTGCAGTGGTTATAGGCTCTGTGCATGGCAGGGGATCCGGTGCTGGTTTTTGTGCTCACAGTCTGTGAGGTCTGAGTGGGGCGTGGACAGCACCTGCTTTATAAGGCCACTTTTCAGGGTAAGCAGATGCTGCTGAATCTTTGTTGGTTAGTCAGTTTCTGAAAGTTAGCCAGTACTGTGTAGCTTTGTATTTGTTTGTTGCTTACTGCAAATAGGCCTGGGGATTTGGTATTACACTCTGCCAATCCAGACCTAGCAGTAAGACTGGAGTCAGTCGTTTAGCTTGCTGGGGTTCTGTTACTACTCTGTGAACTTAGCAAGTTTGCGGCTGTATTCTAAGACTTGCCTGTCTAATCCTGTCTCACTGTGCTAGGTGTCAGGGGTCAGTTTAGTGGCAGTAAACCGAACCTGTGCACTGCAAGTGAGAATTAGGATTGTGGAGAATCTCCTTGTGTCTATCATTCCATCTCTGACCAAGGAGTTTACTGTCACACCCGTTGGTAACCCTTTAGGGTTTTGCTGTTGCCCTTAGCAACAGCATTTCGGGTTTTCTATGTATTAAAACACAACATCTTGCTTTTCACATCTGAGCAGTTCTAATACAAGGGAGATACCCAGTTCCTTAGCCTCTGGGCTTCTCTGTTCATGTTGTGTGTATTTTGTTACCCTACCACCTTCTGTGTACGTTATGTCATATTCCCTAGTCTGTCTGTGAGTCCATTTGTTTTGCATAACAGTTCAAACACCAGTACATTCCTGCAGGCACTGGAGTGCATAACAGTCCTGACACCAGTACTTTCCTGCAGGCACTGGTGTGCATAACAAGCTCAAAATATTGTTCACCAATATAGGCTAAAGGCTGGCTAACTGGCTGGCTAATCGAAGCAACAGAGTAGTGGCACAAACACATGGCAGTTACTTTAAGAATATAGCACATCTATGAAACGTTGCGGCACAGCAGTGGCAGACAGGTTGGCTAATAAACTATACGACCCCATAGAAAGACTGTTTTCAAAAGAAGACGGCCCAGGGCAGTAAAGAGAAATGGAGGTGCAGTATGTAGTGGTAGGCAGGTAAAGCATTGATTGATTGATTGATTGAAATTGATTAATTTAATAGACCAATTAAGAAAATATATATTTTTTAAATCACTACTATAATTTTTGCAGCAACTGAGAAAAGGGCCATAAATATATTAATAGCTAAGGATTCCTGACAAGGGTTGAAAAAAGAGCAAAGAAAATGAATAATTGCATTGCAGTGCTGCAAACTCCAAATTAGTAAATCCTACACTAACAAACATTAGGAGACTGACCTGCTGACCATACTGCCCCATTCTTTCCTAATTGTGTAGCACACCCCTGTAGTACATTTATGATGTGCACCAGATAGTCTGAATATGAGGTATAACAAAATGTTTTTCCAGGTTGGGTACATGTTACCGCCATTGAGGATCCTGGAGGTCAGCATACCAACCGTAGGATCCCGGCGGCGGAATGCCGGTGGGGGGGCATGCGCAACAAGCCCCTTGTGGGCTTGCTGCACTCACCACACTGCGGGCTCAGTGGCAAGCTGCATTTGCCAAAGGTTCTATTCCCACTCTATGGGTGTCATTGACACAAGTGGGAATAGTACTTGTTAGTCGACATGCCGACTGTTGGGATTTAGAGGGGGGCGGGATGTAGCCACCGGTCACATAACTACATCCTGTTTTTCCTACTACAGTAAATCTAGTCAACACGGGGTGAAAGATGGAATTGTCCTTGAGGCCATGTAGAGTTCAAAAAACCAAGCACTTCAACAACAGGGACTCATTCTTTTTTTTTGCTGAAGTCCTTTTTTGGTTTGGGCCCCCACAAAACATTTCTGGCAGGACTACCTCCGATCAGTAATGTGGAGGTTGATGATGAGGGTGTTGGCGTTGGAGATTGCATGTGCTGGTCCAAAATGCTGGTAGCTGATACTGGACTGCTTATTATTAATTGATAGTATTTTTTTATATTTTCATAAATAACTTGCTGTAAATAGTGTTACAGGGAGATAGTGCCTAGATGGTTACCATCTCTACCTTTACTAATTTTGGCCTCACAAATGGTACAGATATCTTCACAAATGTAAGGATATGGGTAAAAATAATTCCACAGACAAGAGGTGGCATTTTTGGTCTTCTACCCAGGTATGAAAATTGCCTTATTTATATCATGGGCACCAACTTCAGCTACTGGTGGATGACTTGCATCTTTTACAAAACAGCTTCCCCATCATCAACATACTGATTAGTGACAGATACAGGGCCGACCTTCCCTCAGTCCAGGGCCTGTACCTATCCAGAGCTAAAAAGCGGGCAATGAAGATAGTAAAGGACCAGCTACACCCTGGCCACAGCATGTTTAACTTGCTTCCTTCAGGCAGGCATTTCAGGGCTGTCCCCACCAGGTCCACCAGAAGCCTCAAAAGTTTCTTTCCCCAAGCGGTCCGCCTGCTGAACTCCTGAACATTGACTGACTAGACGTACATGTAACTAACTTGTGTCCCTACGGTATACCTATCTGTGTGACTTTACTTGACACCCTTCCCCCCACCTGCTTATATTTTACCTACTTGGCTGTTGTGTAGCAAACTGAAGACAAATTCCTAGTATATGCAAGTATACCTTGCCAATAAAGCTGATTCTGATAACTAATTTCTCATTAAGCTTTAGATCTTTCAGTCACACTTTCTAATTTATAATATATTTACTTGTATAGCCTCACAGTTACTCTCCTACCTAGAGTATATATGGCTGGTCCTGTGAGGTCATTGCCCTATAGCTCAAGGACTTATTCTAGCTAGACAGAGTGGCAACTGTATCATACTGTACATTCCCCTTGAGTATGTATACACTACACGATTATGTATGGATGGCTGATTGTGTGGCTCTGGAGGTGTACCTCATATTTTTTGTACCTCAGGGCTTCCCTTTTCCACTGGTTTCAGCATTAACTCCACTGCCTAGGACTTCCAGTTGCTGCACATTCTCACAGGGCTCTCTACAGGATCTCCCACCCAGACTGAGCCCTCTTATTCAATATGGAATGGCAGACTGTACTGGCACATTCCTCTGCTTCTGGCAGCTCTCTCTCTGCCTCAGTGTCACTGCCACAGATCAGCTCTCCACAGAAGTTGCTGCTGGTTAGATGGTCACACCTCTAACTGAACTGGACTCTCAGCTGTCATTTTTATCAGTATCTGCATGCACAGTCTGCAGCACTGGCCCTAATCCGTTTTAGGCAGCCAGAACCTTCTAGCAGATTCTGTCCCACACCACAAAATTATGTATAAGTACACATATCTGATACACATTTGTGGTACAATGATTTATCATAATAATTTCTTCACAATGCCTCCTACACATATATTAACTATTACATTTTAATATGCACAATCCCTAGTATTACAGGGGTTACACTGTCACAGCTAGTCAACCATAATTTACCTGTCCTCCCATATCATATGGGGGATTTCTAATAGAGCCTCACTGACCATTGCAAGTTACAGGCCTGTACTAGGCCCTCCTATAATCTTAACATCAGATGTATCTCCTCTGAAATAGGAAGCTTTCACTAAATAGTGCTACAGAAAGAGAATGGTCAGAGAAATGTACTCTCGTTAATAGAAATATTCCAGTACAGTACTTCTCTGTTTTGACAATATGACAGCGATGACCTACATAAACACAATGCTAGATATTATTTAATGTTCCTTTGCGTGGTAACTTTGGACATTTGGCATGGGACTATAGAAAGGAACATAATTCTAAAGGCAGTAAACCTGCCAGGAAATATTAGCTAGCAGATTATATTTCCTTTATTCTGTTACCTTGATTATCAAATATAAAATATTGTATTTTTCAAACAGTATAACACTGATTTTGCTCTTCACTTTTTCATTTACAGCACTTAGATTTAAGCTAACCTTAAATTTCTTAAACCCATGATTTTGTCTAACCCAAGAATGTAACCAGCATAATGCTATTCATGAGTCATACCAAAAAATTGCTCATCCAGAATCGAATCAGACAAATTAAGATCTGATAACCAAACATTTGCTTTTTCCCTATTTATCCTTTTATCTTGCTTTAACCCACTTGTTATACTATACAGCAAGAACTTATTATCTGTACAAAGTGTCAAAGTCAGAAAAATGTCTCTATGCACGTTGCCATATTTGCACCGCACACTGGTCCGCGCTGCGCATGCGTACGCTCTCCCGTGAAGGCGCATACCCGCGATAGCGTGCACTCGCAGGCGCGGTATGCGTATTTACGGTAGAGTTTATGTAGTCGTAGCGTGCGACTCATTCGTTACAAATGTTCACAATTAATGTAGTTTGTAGATCATGGTCACCTTGATAGATTCTGAAAGTTTGGTTAAAATAGAAGGTCCCTGTTTAAAGGAATCCCTCTTTGTATTGTACGAAGGGTCTGACAGGAATCATACAGCCGTGTTTGGTACCCATCGGAAGAGTATTTAATTAGTAATATTCCGGTGTTGGTTTGGAGCGTATTAATCGCTCGTGCGAATAGTTATGGACATAAGAAGTTTATGTCCATTTCTATTATTTACACATACTCAGGTATGCGGCGGGAAACCCAGTTTCCCACCCACCTGAGCTGTTGGAAATCGTCACAGCCCACCTGTATGAATCACCCTATGACCTTTTGTTATGATGCAGGGCCGAATTCCTTCGGCCAATGGACAATGGGATTGTAGGACCATGAGATTGCATTGTGTGTGGGGCATAAATAGGCAGGCCGACCATATCCAACTCTCACTCTCTCATCAACGGTTATCTGCTGATAGCCGGGAGCTGGATATCGAGGCGCAGGCGATCATACCCTTTGTGCGTAAGTTTCTCTCCGTAATCATTGTCTTTCTGTGAGCCAATTTCTCTCATCTCTCTCTCTCTCTCTCCCTGTTATGTTCTCCCATATCTCCCCTAGACTAGGCTAGTATTGTATTGTATTAGATAGTATTGTATTGTATTACATTTAGGTCAGTGTAGTATTGTCTTTTTGTATTTATTGTTTAGTTCTGTGGTTAGGAAGTCTTTGTTATATTGTAGTGTATCATTTGTACTGTTATCCCCTTTTTACAAGTATATTAGATATAATACAATTAATAGGCTTTGGAACCTAAACCAGTATCTGTGTATTTTCTATAGTGTTAAGTGTTCACTTGAGCGTCGGTGACGCTCAAGCAGCTTTGTAGTTAGTCAGGTTACACAAGGTTGCACTTACACCCTGTATTCACATTAAGGTATTCTGTTTATTTCATTGTTAAAAGGTTTAGACATAAAGGTATAGCGTTGTGAGCGTCTGCGCCGCTGGTGATCTCCTCGTGGTCTCGAGCGTCTGCTACGCCATAGCGAATCATTACGTTAGTCAAAAGCCATTTAACGTGCTGTCCTGTGATCGCTGGGCCGTGAGCGAACGTGACGCTTGAGCGTCTCGCCTACGGCTGAGCGATCGTTACGCAACCAGCGTACCCGTACGGTACTTCTTAAGTAAACAGCGTACAGTGTTCTTAGACTTCATAAAGGGTTGTTTATACGACAAAGGAATTTAGCATTGTCAATTGGGGACTCGTCCTATCCTTCTCATATCTGCACTAGGTAGATCAGCAGACATTATCCCCCAGCAAAGGGTGGGAGGTTGTCTCCCAGTGCTGACGGGATAAGCGTCTGCTTCGCTTAGATAAAGAGTGCTGAAGGAATCCGGGAACCGGAAGTAAGAACAAAACGCTTGTGTCTTTTAAAACTGTTTTATTTCTCTTCTGTCTTGCGTATACACGCACGCATACATTTATCTGCATTTCTTTTTCAATTTCGTATATCACTATTCCTGTTTGCCAATTTTTATAGTTGATAGAAAGTGCTAAAAAGAGATTTGCTGTTATTTCATAGTAAAGGTAATAGTTAAAGTATAGAACAACACACGATTTGTCTAGGAGACAAGGCAGTCAGTGTGGATTGCGGTAGATGATCAGGGATCATTTACATTGATAAAAGTATATATTGTGTTACGGTGGATCTTTGCATTGCGTACACGTGTCGCTAACAAAGACTAGCGTACGCAATCCAAACGGCAGACGCACGCAGCGTTCATTACGCAACGTAGCGTCCAGTTACGCCCACGTAGCTCAAGTCACGAAAAGTTGAATTAGCGCAAAGCGATAATTAGCGCAAAGGCGATAAGTAACGCACAGCGGTAGATAACGCGAAGCGGTAAATAACGCAAATCTATTTTTGGAAAAATCTGAAATTTAGTTTAACAGATCCTGCTCCTAATTGGTAACACTGTTGGACTGAAGACAATTTCTGCGCAGAAATAGATATAGAAACAAAGTGTACATGTGTTGAGTGAGTGTGGTTTTGTATACATAAGTTTATACAACTTTAAGGTGGAACCAAAAGGAAAGCCGGGTACTCGTCAAGGGACATACGTGTAAGTGACATATACGGTGGCTAGGGAGGCATCCCTGGTTAAATAATATTTGAGCATTAGAGTATAGCGGACCATAAGGTAACAAGACCAGGAGGTCATAAGGTAACAAGACCAGGAGGTCACAAGGTACTAAAAGGTAGAGATGAGCGCCTGAAATTTTTCGGGTTTTGTGTTTTGGTTTTGGGTTCGGTTCCGCGGCCGTGTTTTGGGTTCGAACGCGTTTTGGCAAAACCTCACCGAATTATTTTTGTCGGATTCGGGTGTGTTTTGGATTCGGGTGTTTTTTTCAAAAAACCCTAAAAAACAGCTTAAATCATAGAATTTGGGGGTAATTTTGATCCCAAAGTATTATTAACCTCAAAAAACATAATTTACACTCATTTTCAGCCTATTCTGAACACATCACACCTCACAATATTATTTTTAGTCCTAAAATTTGCACCGAGGTCGCTGTGTGAGTAAGATAAGCGACCCTAGTGGCCGACACAAACACCGGGCCCATCTAGGAGTGGCACTGCAGTGTCACGCAGGATGTCCCTTCCAAAAAACCCTCCCCAATCAGCACATGATGCAAAGAAAAAGAAAAGAAAAAAGAGGTGCAAGATGGAATTATCCTTGGGCCCTCCCACCCACCCTTATGTTGTATAAACAAAACAGGACATGCACACTTTAACCAACCCATCATTTCAGTGACAGGGTCTGCCACACGACTGTGACTGATATGACGGGTTGGTTTGGACCCCCCCCAAAAAAGAAGCAATTAATCTCTCCTTGCACAAACTGGCTCTACAGAGGCAAGATGTCCACCTCATCTTCACCCTCCGATATATCACCGTGTACATCCCCCTCCTCACAGATTATCAATTCGTCCCCACTGGAATCCACCATCTCAGCTCCCTGTGTACTTTGTGGAGGCAATTGCTGCTGGTCAATGTCTCCGCGGAGGAATTGATTATAATTCATTTTAATGAACATCATCTTCTCCACATTTTCTGGATGTAACCTCGTACGCCGATTGCTGACAAGGTGAGCGGCGGCACTAAACACTCTTTCGGAGTACACACTTGTGGGAGGGCAACTTAGGTAGAATAAAGCCAGTTTGTGCAAGGGCCTCCAAATTGCCTCTTTTTCCTGCCAGTATAAGTACGGACTGTGTGACGTGCCTACTTGGATGCGGTCACTCATATAATCCTCCACCATTCTATCAATGTTGAGAGAATCATATGCAGTGACAGTAGACGACATGTCCGTAATCGTTGTCAGGTCCTTCAGTCCGGACCAGATGTCAGCATCAGCAGTCGCTCCAGACTGCCCTGCATCACCGCCAGCGGGTGGGCTCGGAATTCTGAGCCTTTTCCTCGCACCCCCAGTTGCGGGAGAATGTGAAGGAGGAGATGTTGACAGGTCGCGTTCCGCTTGACTTGACAATTTTGTCACCAGCAGGTCTTTCAACCCCAGCAGACCTGTGTCTGCCGGAAAGAGAGATCCAAGGTAGGCTTTAAATCTAGGATCGAGCACGGTGGCCAAAATGTAGTGCTCTGATTTCAACAGATTGACCACCCGTGAATCCTTGTTAAGCGAATTAAGGGCTGCATCCACAAGTCCCACATGCCTAGCGGAATCGCTCCGTGTTAGCTCCTTCTTCAATGCCTCCAGCTTCTTCTGCAAAAGCCTGATGAGGGGAATGACCTGACTCAGGCTGGCAGTGTCTGAACTGACTTCACGTGTGGCAAGTTCAAAGGGCATCAGAACCTTGCACAACGTTGAAATCATTCTCCACTGCACTTGAGACAGGTGCATTCCATCTCCTATATCGTGCTCAATTGTATAGGCTTGAATGGCCTTTTGCTGCTCCTCCAACCTCTGAAGCATATAGAGGGTTGAATTCCACCTCGTTACCACTTCTTGCTTCAGATGATGGCAGGGCAGGTTCAGTAGTTTTTGGTGGTGCTCCAGTCTTCTGTACGTGGTGCCTGTACGCCGAAAGTGTCCCGCAATTTTTCTGGCCACCGACAGCATCTCTTGCACGCCCCTGTCGTTTTTTAAAAAATTCTGCACCACCAAATTCAAGGTATGTGCAAAACATGGGACGTGCTGGAATTTGCCCATATTTAATGCACACACAATATTGCTGGCGTTGTCCGATGCCACAAATCCACAGGAGAGTCCAATTGGGGTAAGCCATTCCGCGATGATCTTCCTCAGTTGCCGTAAGAGGTTTTCAGCTGTGTGCGTATTCTGGAAAGCGGTGATACAAAGCGTAGCCTGCCTAGGAAAGAGTTGGCGTTTGCGAGATGCTGCTACTGGTGCCGCCGCTGCTGTTCTTGCGGCGGGAGTCCATACATCTACCCAGTGGGCTGTCACAGTCATATAGTCCTGACCCTGCCCTGCTCCACTTGTCCACATGTCCGTGGTTAAGTGGACATTGGGTACAACTGCATTTTTTAGGACACTGGTGAGTCTTTTTCTGACGTCCGTGTACATTCTCGGTATCGCCTGCCTAGAGAAGTGGAACCTAGATGGTATTTGGTAACGGGGGCACACTGCCTCAATAAATTGTCTAGTTCCCTGTGAACTAACGGCGGATACCGGACGCACGTCTAACACCAACATAGTTGTCAAGGACTCAGTTATCCGCTTTGCAGTAGGATGACTGCTGTGATATTTCATCTTCCTCGCAAAGGACTGTTGAACAGTCAATTGCTTACTTGAAGTAGTACAAGTGGGCTTACGACTTCCCCTCTGGGATGACCATCGACTCCCAGCGGCAACAACAGCAGCGCCAGCAGCAGTAGGCGTTACACGCAAGGATGCATCGGAGGAATCCCAGGCAGGAAAGGACTCGTCAGACTTGCCAGTGACATGGCCTGCAGGACTATTGGCATTCCTGGGGAAGGAGGAAATTGACACTGAGGGAGTTGGTGGGGTGGTTTGCGTGAGCTTGGTTACAAGAGGAAGGGATTTACTGGTCAGTGGACTGCTTCCGCTGTCACCCAAAGTTTTTGAACTTGTCACTGACTTATTATGAATGCGCTGCAGGTGACGTATAAGGGAGGATGTTCCAAGGTGGTTAACGTCCTTACCCCTACTTATTACAGCTTGACAAAGGGAACACACGGCTTGACACCTGTTGTCCACATTTCTGGTGAAATACCTCCACACCGAAGAGCTGATTTTTTTGGTATTTTCACCTGGCATGTCAACGGCCATATTCCTCCCACGGACAACAGGTGTCTCCCCGGGTGCCTGACTTAAACAAACCACCTCACCATCAGAATCCTCCTGGTCAATTTCCTCCCCAGCGCCAGCAACACCCATATCCTCCTCATCCTGGTGTACTTCAACACTGACATCTTCAATCTGACTATCAGGAACTGGACTGCGGGTGCTCCTTCCAGCACTTGCAGGGGGCATGCAAATAGTGGAAGGCGCATGCTCTTCACGTCCAGTGTTGGGAAGGTCAGGCATCGCAAACGACACAATTGGACTCTCCTTGTGGATTTGGGATTTCAAAGAACGCACAGTTCTTTGCGGTGCTTTTGCCAGCTTGAGTCTTTTCAGTTTTCTAGCGAGAGGCTGAGTGCTTCCATCCTCATGTGAAGCTGAACCACTAGCCATGAACATAGGCCAGGGCCTCAGCCGTTCCTTGCCACTCCGTGTGGTAAATGGCATATTGGCAAGTTTACGCTTCTCCTCCGACAATTTTATTTTAGGTTTTGGAGTCCTTTTTTTTCTGATATTTGGTGTTTTGGATTTGACATGCTCTGTACTATGACATTGGGCATCGGCCTTGGCAGACGACGTTGCTGGCATTTCATCGTCTCGGCCATGACTAGTGGCAGCAGCTTCAGCACGAGGTGGAAGTGGATCTTGATCTTTCCCTAATTTTGGAACCTCAACTTTTTTGTTCTCCATATTTTATAGGCAGAACTAAAAGGCACCTCAGGTAAACAATGGAGATGGATGGATTGGATACTAGTATACAATTATGGACGGACTGCCACGGTTAGGTGGTATAAAAAAACCACGGTTAGGTGGTATATATTATAATAATAATACAATTATGGATGGACGGACTGCCTGCCGACTGCCGACACAGAGGTAGCCACAGCCGTGAACTACCGCACTGTACACTGGTTGATAAAGAGATAGTAGTATACTCGTAACAACTAGTATGACACTATGACGACGGTATAAAGAATGAAAAAAAAACCACGGTTAGGTGGTATATATTATAATAATAATACAATTATGGATGGACGGACTGCCTGCCGACTGCCGACACAGAGGTAGCCACAGCCGTGAACTACCGCACTGTACACTGGTTGATAAAGAGATAGTAGTATACTCGTAACAACTAGTATGACACTATGACGACGGTATAAAGAATGAAAAAAAAACCACGGTTAGGTGGTATATATTATAATAATAATACAATTATGGATGGACGGACTGCCTGCCGACTGCCGACACAGAGGTAGCCACAGCCGTGAACTACCGCACTGTACACTGGTTGATAAAGAGATAGTAGTATACTCGTAACAACTAGTATGACACTATGACGACGGTATAAAGAATGAAAAAAAAAACACGGTTAGGTGGTATATATTATAATAATAATACAATTATGGATGGACGGACTGCCTGCCGACTGCCGACACAGAGGTAGCCACAGCCGTGAACTACCGCACTGTACACTGGTTGATAAAGAGATAGTAGTATACTCGTAACAACTAGTATGACACTATGACGACGGTATAAAGAATGCAAAAAAAACCACAGTTAGGTGGTATATATTATAATAATAATACAATTATGGATGGACGGACTGCCTGCCGACTGCCGACACAGAGGTAGCCACAGCCGTGAACTACCGCACTGTACACTGGTTGATAAAGAGATAGTAGTATACTCGTAACAACTAGTATGACACTATGACGACGGTATAAAGAATGAAAAAAAAACCACGGTTAGGTGGTATATATTATAATAATAATACAATTATGGATGGACGGACTGCCTGCCGACTGCCGACACAGAGGTAGCCACAGCCGTGAACTACCGCACTGTACACTGGTTGATAAAGAGATAGTAGTATACTCGTAACAACTAGTATGACACTATGACGACGGTATAAAGAATGAAAAAAAAACCACGGTTAGGTGGTATATATTATAATAATAATACAATTATGGATGGACGGACTGCCTGCCGACTGCCGACACAGAGGTAGCCACAGCCGTGAACTACCGCACTGTACACTGGTTGATAAAGAGATAGTAGTATACTCGTAACAACTAGTATGACACTATGACGACGGTATAAAGAATGAAAAAAAAACCACGGTTAGGTGGTATATATTATAATAATAATACAATTATGGATGGACGGACTGCCTGCCGACTGCCGACACAGAGGTAGCCACAGCCGTGAACTACCGCACTGTACACTGGTTGATAAAGAGATAGTAGTATACTCGTAACAACTAGTATGACACTATGACGACGGTATAAAGAATGCAAAAAAAACCACAGTTAGGTGGTATATATTATAATAATAATACAATTATGGATGGACGGACTGCCTGCCGACTGCCGACACAGAGGTAGCCACAGCCGTGAACTACCGCACTGTACACTGGTTGATAAAGAGATAGTAGTATACTCGTAACAACTAGTATGACACTATGACGGTATAAAGAATGAAAAAAAAACCACGGTTAGGTGGTATATATTATAATAATAATACAATTATGGATGGACGGACTGCCTGCCGACTGCCGACACAGAGGTAGCCACAGCCGTGAACTACCGCACTGTACACTGGTTGATAAAGAGATAGTAGTATACTCGTAACAATTAGGATGACACTATGACGGTATAAAGAATGAAAAAAAAACCACGGTTAGGTGGTAGGTATATAATAATAAATAATACAATTCTGGTCGGACGGACTGCCTGCCGTGTGCCGACACAGAGGTAGCCACAGCCGTGAACTACCGCACTGTACACTGGTTGATAAAGAGATAGTAGTATACTCGTAACAATTAGGATGACACTATGACGGTATAAAGAATGAAAAAAAAACCACGGTTAGGTGGTAGGTATATAATAATAAATAATACAATTATGGATGGACGGACTGCCTGCCGTGTGCCGACACAGAGGTAGCCACAGCCGTGAACTACCGCACTGTACACTGGTTGATAAAGAGATAGTAGTATACTCGTAACAATTAGGATGACACTATGACGGTATAAAGAATGAAAAAAAAACCACGGTTAGGTGGTAGGTATATAATAATAAATAATACAATTCTGGTCGGACGGACTGCCTGCCGTGTGCCGACACAGAGGTAGCCACAGCCGTGAACTACCGCACTGTACACTGGTTGATAAAGAGATAGTAGTATACTCGTAACAATTAGGATGACACTATGACGGTATAAAGAATGAAAAAAAAACCACGGTTAGGTGGTAGGTATATAATAATAAATAATACAATTCTGGTCGGACGGACTGCCTGCCGTGTGCCGACACAGAGGTAGCCACAGCCGTGAACTACCGCACTGTACACTGGTTGATAAAGAGATAGTAGTATACTCGTAACAATTAGGATGACACTATGACGGTATAAAGAATGAAAAAAAAACCACGGTTAGGTGGTAGGTATATAATAATAAATAATACAATTCTGGTCGGACGGACTGCCTGCCGTGTGCCGACACAGAGGTAGCCACAGCCGTGAACTACCGCACTGTACTGTGTCTGCTGCTAATATAGACTGGTTGATATTTAAAGAGATATTAGTAGTATACAACAATACTATACTGGTGGTCAGGCACTGGTCACCACTCCTGCAGCAAAAGTGTGCACTGTTAATTAATATAATTGTACTCCTGGCTCCTGCTAACAACCTGCAGTGCTCCCCAGTCTCCCCCACAATTAATTATAAGCTTTTAATTTATACATTGATGACTGTGCAGCACACTGGGCTGAGCTGAGTGCACACAGACTGAGTCACACTGTGTGACTGACTGTGCTGTGTATCGTTTTTTTTTTCAGGCAGAGAACGGATATAGCAGAGAGAAGTGAACGGATATATTATATTAAATAAAAGTTAACTAGCAACTGCACTGGTCACTGACTGTGGTAAACTAACTCTGTCTGCGACTCTGCACAATCTCTCTCTATCTAATCTATCTATCTCTATTCTAATGGAGAGGACGCCAGACACGTCCTCTCCCTATCAATCTCAATGCACGAGTGAAAATGGCGGCGACGCGCGGCTCCTTATATAGAATCCGAGTCTCGCGATAGAATCCGAGCCTCGCGAGAATCCGACAGCGTCATGATGACGTTCGGGCGCGCTCGGGTTAACCGAGCAAGGCGGGAAGATCCGAGTCGCTCGGACCCGTGGAAAAAAAAGTGAAGTTCGTGCGGGTTCGGATTCAAAGAAACCGAACCCGCTCATCTCTACTAAAAGGTTCGCTATAAAGGTACAAGAGGCACAACGCCTGGGGTGTTGGTGCAGAACCCATATAGGCCATAAGCTCATGCTGAAGGAATCGCGGCCAGAAACATCGATTCCATTAAATCTCTCAGTACATAACAGGTAGTGCTTATGTACTGAACGATTGGACCGCACGTAATTGTGTGCAGTAGTTAGTAATCTGACCTAATACCATTAGAGTAAAGTGGTCACAAACGCTATTTGTACATTCTGACGTGATTTGTGTAATTTTTTATTTTTAAAGGGAAGTTCGCTGGTCACTCAGGAACTATCTAACAACCCCACCTTTACTGGAAAGAGTAAGTGTCCTGCGGGTAACCCTCATATGTTCCAGTAAACTGAAGGTTCCATAGGGGCCCTGTATCGAGTACGCCAGCACCACGTCGGTGTGATCAGGTCGTATTGGTCGAGGTGGGCGAGTGAGTGGGGTACTCGGTAAACCGCCACCGCCGGCCTACTGTGGAGTAATTTGGTTGTCTGTAAAGGCTTGCTGAAAACCTTGATACAGAGATCCAAGGAGGACTAAGCAACACCTGCAGACTATGGGGGCCAGTTGCTCAGGTAGGGGGCGATCAACCTTGGTTCAGGTTGATTCTGTGAACCGACCAGTTGGGTCGGCACGATATGTAATGTGTGAAAAATATGGAAGTCACACCGAATCTTTATGTGATGAATGGGAGAGAATGACTGTACAAGACAGGGACAAATTCCCAAGAATAGGTAGCTTTAGTCCAGAAGTGTTACAAAATTTAAGGAGGAGGATATGTCTCGTAAAATCAGCAAAGAGACGAATTCAGCATCATGATTATTTACAGTTATGGCACCAGGAAGGTGAGATACAGAGAGGTTTGGCTCTGGCGGCAGGATCTGGGGCAGTCAGGAAGCTGATAGCCACAGCTCCTCCTCCACCATACATTGCAGGAGAGAAGTTGATTACGGAGAGAAACGCACTGGGTTATAAAACAAAAACTCTTAGTAACCTTGTAAATGTTAATGATGTTAACCAAATAACTCATGCAAGTTAGAGATGAGCGCCTGAAATTTTTCGGGTTTTGTGTTTTGGTTTTGGGTTCGGTTCCGCGGCCGTGTTTTGGGTTCGAACGCGTTTTGGCAAAACCTCACCGAATTATTTTTGTCGGATTCGGGTGTGTTTTGGATTCGGGTGTTTTTTTCAAAAAACCCTAAAAAACAGCTTAAATCATAGAATTTGGGGGTAATTTTGATCCCAAAGTATTATTAACCTCAAAAAACATAATTTACACTCATTTTCAGCCTATTCTGAACACATCACACCTCACAATATTATTTTTAGTCCTAAAATTTGCACCGAGGTCGCTGTGTGAGTAAGATAAGCGACCCTAGTGGCCGACACAAACACCGGGCCCATCTAGGAGTGGCACTGCAGTGTCACGCAGGATGTCCCTTCCAAAAAACCCTCCCCAAACAGCACATGACGCAAAGAAAAAAAGAGGCGCAATGAGGTAGCTGACTGTGTGAGAAAGATAAGCGACCCTAGTGGCCGACACAAACACCGGGCCCATCTAGGAGTGGCACTGCAGTGTCACGCAGGATGTCCCTTCCAAAAAACCCTCCCCAAACAGCACATGACGCAAAGAAAAAAAGAGGCGCAATGAGGTAGCTGTGTGAGAAAGATAAGCGACCCTAGTGGCCGACACAAACACCGGGCCCATCTAGGAGTGGCACTGCAGTGTCACGCAGGATGTCCCTTCCAAAAAACCCTCCCCAAACAGCACATGACGCAAAGAAAAAAAGAGGCGCAATGAGGTAGCTGTGTGAGTAAGATTAGCGACCCTAGTGGCCGACACAAACACCGGGCCCATCTAGGAGTGGCACTGCAGTGTCACGCAGGATGGCCCTTCCAAAAAACCCTCCCCAAACAGCACATGACGCAAAGAAAAAAAGAGGCGCAATGAGGTAGCTGACTGTGTGAGTAAGATTAGCGACCCTAGTGGCCGACACAAACACCGGGCACATCTAGGAGTGGCACTGCAGTGTCACGCAGGATGTCCCTTCCAAAAAACCCTCCCCAAACAGCACATGACGCAAAGAAAAAAAGAGGCGCAATGAGGTAGCTGTGTGAGTAAGATTAGCGACCCTAGTGGCCGACACAAACACCGGGCCCATCTAGGAGTGGCACTGCAGTGTCACGCAGGATGTCCCTTCCAAAAAACCCTCCCCAATCAGCACATGATGCAAAGAAAAAGAAAAGAAAAAAGAGGTGCAAGATGGAATTATCCTTGGGCCCTCCCACCCACCCTTATGTTGTATAAACAAAACAGGACATGCACACTTTAACCAACCCATCATTTCAGTGACAGGGTCTGCCACACGACTGTGACTGATATGACGGGTTGGTTTGGACCCCCCCCAAAAAAGAAGCAATTAATCTCTCCTTGCACAAACTGGCTCTACAGAGGCAAGATGTCCACCTCATCTTCACCCTCCGATATATCACCGTGTACATCCCCCTCCTCACAGATTATCAATTCGTCCCCACTGGAATCCACCATCTCAGCTCCCTGTGTACTTTGTGGAGGCAATTGCTGCTGGTCAATGTCTCCGCGGAGGAATTGATTATAATTCATTTTAATGAACATCATCTTCTCCACATTTTCTGGATGTAACCTCGTACGCCGATTGCTGACAAGGTGAGCGGCGGCACTAAACACTCTTTCGGAGTACACACTTGTGGGAGGGCAACTTAGGTAG
The DNA here is from genome assembly GCF_028390025.1 of Pseudophryne corroboree. Taxonomy (NCBI): domain Eukaryota; kingdom Metazoa; phylum Chordata; class Amphibia; order Anura; family Myobatrachidae; genus Pseudophryne; species Pseudophryne corroboree. The sequence continues at coordinate 708,249,547 of NC_086447.1, forward strand.
AATAAAGCCAGTTTGTGCAAGGGCCTCCAAATTGCCTCTTTTTCCTGCCAGTATAAGTACGGACTGTGTGACGTGCCTACTTGGATGCGGTCACTCATATAATCCTCCACCATTCTATCAATGTTGAGAGAATCATATGCAGTGACAGTAGACGACATGTCCGTAATCGTTGTCCGGTCCTTCAGTCCGGACCAGATGTCAGCATCAGCAGTCGCTCCAGACTGCCCTGCATCACCGCCAGCGGGTGGGCTCGGAATTCTGAGCCTTTTCCTCGCACCCCCAGTTGCGGGAGAATGTGAAGGAGGAGATGTTGACAGGTCGCGTTCCGCTTGACTTGACAATTTTGTCACCAGCAGGTCTTTCAACCCCAGCAGACCTGTGTCTGCCGGAAAGAGAGATCCAAGGTAGGCTTTAAATCTAGGATCGAGCACGGTGGCCAAAATGTAGTGCTCTGATTTCAACAGATTGACCACCCGTGAATCCTTGTTAAGCGAATTAAGGGCTGCATCCACAAGTCCCACATGCCTAGCGGAATCGCTCCGTGTTAGCTCCTTCTTCAATGCCTCCAGCTTCTTCTGCAAAAGCCTGATGAGGGGAATGACCTGACTCAGGCTGGCAGTGTCTGAACTGACTTCACGTGTGGCAAGTTCAAAGGGCATCAGAACCTTGCACAACGTTGAAATCATTCTCCACTGCACTTGAGACAGGTGCATTCCATCTCCTATATCGTGCTCAATTGTATAGGCTTGAATGGCCTTTTGCTGCTCCTCCAACCTCTGAAGCATATAGAGGGTTGAATTCCACCTCGTTACCACTTCTTGCTTCAGATGATGGCAGGGCAGGTTCAGTAGTTTTTGGTGGTGCTCCAGTCTTCTGTACGTGGTGCCTGTACGCCGAAAGTGTCCCGCAATTTTTCTGGCCACCGACAGCATCTCTTGCACGCCCCTGTCGTTTTTTAAAAAATTCTGCACCACCAAATTCAAGGTATGTGCAAAACATAGGACGTGCTGGAATTTGCCCATATTTAATGCACACACAATATTGCTGGCGTTGTCCGATGCCACAAATCCACAGGAGAGTCCAATTGGGGTAAGCCATTCCGCGATGATCTTCCTCAGTTGCCGTAAGAGGTTTTCAGCTGTGTGCGTATTCTGGAAAGCGGTGATACAAAGCGTAGCCTGCCTAGGAAAGAGTTGGCGTTTGCGAGATGCTGCTACTGGTGCCGCCGCTGCTGTTCTTGCGGCGGGAGTCCATACATCTACCCAGTGGGCTGTCACAGTCATATAGTCCTGACCCTGCCCTGCTCCACTTGTCCACATGTCCGTGGTTAAGTGGACATTGGGTACAACTGCATTTTTTAGGACACTGGTGAGTCTTTTTCTGACGTCCGTGTACATTCTCGGTATCGCCTGCCTAGAGAAGTGGAACCTAGATGGTATTTGGTAACGGGGGCACACTGCCTCAATAAATTGTCTAGTTCCCTGTGAACTAACGGCGGATACCGGACGCACGTCTAACACCAACATAGTTGTCAAGGACTCAGTTATCCGCTTTGCAGTAGGATGACTGCTGTGATATTTCATCTTCCTCGCAAAGGACTGTTGAACAGTCAATTGCTTACTGGAAGTAGTACAAGTGGGCTTAAGACTTCCCCTCTGGGATGACCATCGACTCCCAGCGGCAACAACAGCAGCGCCAGCAGCAGTAGGCGTTACACGCAAGGATGCATCGGAGGAATCCCAGGCAGGAGAGGACTCGTCAGATTTGCCAGTGACATGGCCTGCAGGACTATTGGCATTCCTGGGGAAGGAGGAAATTGACACTGAGGGAGTTGGTGGGGTGGTTTGCGTGAGCTTGGTTACAAGAGGAAGGGATTTACTGGTCAGTGGACTGCTTCCGCTGTCACCCAAAGTTTTTGAACTTGTCACTGACTTATTATGAATGCGCTGCAGGTGACGTATAAGGGAGGATGTTCCGAGGTGGTTAACGTCCTTACCCCTACTTATTACAGCTTGACAAAGGGAACACACGGCTTGACACCTGTTGTCCGCATTTCTGGTGAAATACCTCCACACCGAAGAGCTGATTTTTTTGGTATTTTCACCTGGCATGTCAACGGCCATATTCCTCCCACGGACAACAGGTGTCTCCCCGGGTGCCTGACTTAAACAAACCACCTCACCATCAGAATCCTCCTGGTCAATTTCCTCCCCAGCGCCAGCAACACCCATATCCTCCTCATCCTGGTGTACTTCAACACTGACATCTTCAATCTGACTATCAGGAACTGGACTGCGGGTGCTCCTTCCAGCACTTGCAGGGGGCATGCAAATAGTGGAAGGCGCATGCTCTTCACGTCCAGTGTTGGGAAGGTCAGGCATCGCAAACGACACAATTGGACTCTCCTTGTGGATTTGGGATTTCAAAGAACGCACAGTTCTTTGCGGTGCTTTTGCCAGCTTGAGTCTTTTCAGTTTTCTAGCGAGAGGCTGAGTGCTTCCATCCTCATGTGAAGCTGAACCACTAGCCATGAACATAGGCCAGGGCCTCAGCCGTTCCTTGCCACTCCGTGTGGTAAATGGCATATTGGCAAGTTTACGCTTCTCCTCCGACAATTTTATTTTAGGTTTTGGAGTCCTTTTTTTTCTGATATTTGGTGTTTTGGATTTGACATGCTCTGTACTATGACATTGGGCATCGGCCTTGGCAGACGACGTTGCTGGCATTTCATCGTCTCGGCCATGACTAGTGGCAGCAGCTTCAGCACGAGGTGGAAGTGGATCTTGATCTTTCCCTAATTTTGGAACCTCAACTTTTTTGTTCTCCATATTTTATAGGCAGAACTAAAAGGCACCTCAGGTAAACAATGGAGATGGATGGATTGGATACTAGTATACAATTATGGACGGACTGCCACGGTTAGGTGGTATAAAAAAACCACGGTTAGGTGGTATATATTATAATAATAATACAATTATGGATGGACGGACTGCCTGCCGACTGCCGACACAGAGGTAGCCACAGCCGTGAACTACCGCACTGTACACTGGTTGATAAAGAGATAGTAGTATACTCGTAACAACTAGTATGACACTATGACGACGGTATAAAGAATGAAAAAAAAACCACGGTTAGGTGGTATATATTATAATAATAATACAATTATGGATGGACGGACTGCCTGCCGACTGCCGACACAGAGGTAGCCACAGCCGTGAACTACCGCACTGTACACTGGTTGATAAAGAGATAGTAGTATACTCGTAACAACTAGTATGACACTATGACGACGGTATAAAGAAAGAAAAAAAAATACCACAGTTAGGTGGTATATATTATAATAATAATACAATTATGGATGGACGGACTGCCTGCCGACTGCCGACACAGAGGTAGCCACAGCCGTGAACTACCGCACTGTACACTGGTTGATAAAGAGATAGTAGTATACTCATAACAACTAGTATGACACTATGACGACGGTATAAAGAATGAAAAAAAAACCACGGTTAGGTGGTATATATTATAATAATAATACAATTATGGATGGACGGACTGCCTGCCGACTGCCGACACAGAGGTAGCCACAGCCGTGAACTACCGCACTGTACACTGGTTGATAAAGAGATAGTAGTATACTCATAACAACTAGTATGACACTATGACGACGGTATAAAGAATGAAAAAAAAACCACGGTTAGGTGGTATATATTATAATAATAATACAATTATGGATGGACGGACTGCCTGCCGACTGCCGACACAGAGGTAGCCACAGCCGTGAACTACCGCACTGTACACTGGTTGATAAAGAGATAGTAGTATACTCGTAACAACTAGTATGACACTATGACGACGGTATAAAGAATGAAAAAAAAACCACGGTTAGGTGGTATATATTATAATAATAATACAATTATGGATGGACGGACTGCCTGCCGACTGCCGACACAGAGGTAGCCACAGCCGTGAACTACCGCACTGTACACTGGTTGATAAAGAGATAGTAGTATACTCGTAACAACTAGTATGACACTATGACGACGGTATAAAGAATGAAAAAAAAAACCACGGTTAGGTGGTATATATTATAATAATAATACAATTATGGATGGACGGACTGCCTGCCGACTGCCGACACAGAGGTAGCCACAGCCGTGAACTACCGCACTGTACACTGGTTGATAAAGAGATAGTAGTATACTCGTAACAACTAGTATGACACTATGACGGTATAAAGAATGAAAAAAAAACCACGGTTAGGTGGTATATATTATAATAATAATACAATTATGGATGGACGGACTGCCTGCCGACTGCCGACACAGAGGTAGCCACAGCCGTGAACTACCGCACTGTACACTGGTTGATAAAGAGATAGTAGTATACTCGTAACAACTAGTATGACACTATGACGACGGTATAAAGAAAGAAAAAAAAATACCACGGTTAGGTGGTATATATTGTAATACAATTATGGATGGACGGACTGCCTGCCGAGTTCCGACTGCCGACACAGAGGTAGCCACAGCCGTGAACTACCGCACTGTACTGTGTCTGCTGCTAATATAGACTGGTTGATAAAGAGATAGTATACAATACATACAACAATATACTACTATACTGGTGGTCAGGCACTGGTCACCACTAGTCACACTGGCAGTGGCACTCCTGCAGCAAAAGTGTGCACTGTTTAATTTTAAATTAATATAATATTATGTACTCCTGGGGGCTCCTGCTATAACAACCTGCAGTGCTCCCCAGTCTCCCCCACAATTATTATAAGCTTTGCCTTTTATACATTGATGTGCAGCACACTGGGCTGAGCTGAGTGCACACAGACTGAGTCACACTGTGTGACTGGCTGCTGCTGTGTATCGTTTTTTTTCAGGCAGAGAACGGATATAGCAGAGAACGGATATATTATATTAAAATAAATAAAAGTTAACTAACAACAACTGCACTGGTCACTGTGGTAAACTCTGTCTGACTCTGCACAATCTCTCTCTCTCTTCTAATCTAATTTCTAATGGAGAGGACGCCAGCCACGTCCTCTCCCTATCAATCTCAATGCACGTGTGAAAATGGCGGCGACGCGCGGCTCCTTATATAGAATCCGAGTCTCGCGAGAATCCGACAGCGTCATGATGACGTTCGGGCGCGCTCGGGTTAACCGAGCAAGGCGGGAGGATCCGAGTCTGCTCGGACCCGTGAAAAAAACATGAAGTTCGTGCGGGTTCGGTTTCAGAGAAACCGAACCCGCTCATCTCTAATGCAAGTGTTAACCCGTGCAAGATGTACCCTGTTTTGAACCTTCCTCAGGAGTGTGATCAAGAAGACGATTCAGCAACAATTTCAGCTCTCTCTCTTGCAGCCACCATAGCAGAGACCACAGTAGGCACAGCGACACCCACGAGATTAGTGAAAGCCCCTAGCGGAGGGATAGGTGAGGTCGTGTCAACGGGTAAGTACGGCACCATGCACTACACTGAAACAATTGCACCACAACAAGCAGTAGAATCTACACAGGAAGAGGCTGTTAGAATTGCTCCTGTAAGGGTAATAGCAGTTCCCAATGGAAAAACAGATGTGTCTGGAGCCACTCCCATAAGGAACATTGCCATGTACACTCCATTTTCCAGAATGGAATTAAGAACAATAGTGTCCGAATTTCCTGACCCCAGAAAGGACTTAGTTGCTAGCCAAAAATACATCAGGGATCTAGGTAACACTGTAGAACCCAACAACAAGGATTGGCAGATACTGCTAAGAGCTTGTTTACCTTCCAATGTCGACGCAACTCAATTTTTAGCTGACTGTGCATTGGATAAAGATGTACCGCTTACAGACGTGTACAACAAGGATACTGTAAAAAGGATAAATTTACAGCTAAAGGAGTATTTCCCAGCCGTTGTTAAATGGAACAAGATATTTTCCATTAAGCAAAAGGAGTCCGAAACGGCAACAGAATATTTTCACCGGGCACTATTAGAAATGGCAAAGTACACTGGTATAGAAGACATTAAGACCAACCCAAACCATCGAGAAGTAGCAGTATCTGTACTGATGGATGGTTTGAAAGAAACATTAAAAGCTAGGGTACAGACCACGCAGCCATGTTGGCGAGGTCTGTCAGTGTCCACATTGAGAGAGGCTGCTATTGATCACGACAGAAACATCACTAGGCACAGGGAATCGCAAAGTGATAAGTTGATGTCCGTAAGTATACAGGCGCTGACCACAAGGCAGCCTGCGTATGTACCACCGAATCCTGTGGGTAAGGCAAGTGTAATAACATGTTTTTCTTGTAACAGACCGGGACACTATGCACGAGAATGTAGAACAAAGAGTGTACAAAGATCTTTTCAACCCCCTAGACAACAACACAACACACGACAATGGGAGCAGGGTCCACAGAGGCGGAGTTTTGAGCCACATACAGGGGAAACAAAAAGATATCCCCCGAACAGAGATTGGCATGCCTCTGGTAGTTCCCAGCTAACCCCCGCACAAGTAGTCGCTGCCAGCGGGATTCAGGGAGGTCAGCATACCCAATAGGGGTGTGGCCATACCTGTAATCTGCACCCAGTTAAGTTGATTGCTAGTCTTGGAAGCGAACCAGAGATTGCAATCAATGTAGCTGGTAAAACTTTAAACTTTCTTGTAGACACAGGGGCGGCCAAGTCAGTGATAAATTCGACAGTGGGCATGAGAACCACTGGTAGGACAATTCCAGCCATGGGAGTAACAGGAGTAGTCCAGCACTACCCTGTTAGCAAACCAGCCGAGATTACAATAGGGCCTTTGCATACCAAGCATTCCTTTTTGCTGGCTGCATCGGCACCAACTAATCTCCTGGGAAGAGACTTACTATGTAAAATGGGTTGCGTCATTTATTGTACTCCTGAAGGTGTATTCTTGGACATCCCTGAGAATCACGCTGAGGAAGTACGAGACATGTTAGACTCCCCATCAAAATTAATGTCACATTCCATTATGACAAATAGGAATCCATCCCAAGTAGAAGAGATGACATCTCAGATACCAGAGTCACTTTGGACAAAAGATGGACAGGACACTGGATTAATGGCAAACGTAGCTCCAGTAGTTGTACAAGTAAAAGATGGTAGGATAGCTCCAAAAATCCCACAGTATCCTCTGAAGCCAGAGGTGGAGTTAGGAGTTTTCCCAGTAATAGAGCGCTTGCTACAACAGGGCATTCTAGTAAGAACGTCCAGCACAGCAAATAGTCCCATCTTCCCTGTTAAAAAGAGTGGGGGGAGGGGTTACAGGCTAGTGCAGGATCTAAGGGGGATTAACAAAATAGTTGAGAGTCAGTTCCCCGTAGTGCCTAATCCAGCTGTCATCCTAATGCAAATTCCTCCCACTGCCAAATTTTTCACTGTTATTGACCTCTGCTCCGCATTCTTTTCGGTACCTCTGCACCCTGACAGCCAATATTTGTTTGCATTCACATACAGAGGAGTCCAATACACGTGGACTCGGTTACCCCAAGGTTTCATAGATAGTCCAAGTATATTTTCTCAGGCTTTGCATGATTGTTTACAGTCTTTCCAACCGGAGAGTGGATCAGTGTTGATACAGTACGTGGATGATCTACTACTGTGTTCTGATTCATTGGAAGCTTCCCTGAAGGATACGAAACAGCTCCTGTTTCATCTTTCAGACACAGGTCACAAGGTTTCCAAAGACAAGTTGCAATTATGCCAAACTAAGGTAAAATATTTGGGACACTGTCTAACACAAGGACTGAGACACCTGACCGCTGATAGAATCCAAGCCATTAGAGACATGACACTGCCACAAACCCAGCAACAGATCAGGACGTTTTTAGGAATGTGTGGGTATTGCCGTAATTGGATCCCAGGGTTTTCCATATTGGCGCTACCTTTGCAGGAAATGGTCTCCTCAAACAAACCTGATCGGATTTCGCATACAGACGAATCCGAAACAGCATTTGAGAGACTCAAACAGTGTCTAACGCAGGCACCAGCACTAGGTATGCCAGACTATGGGAAACCCTTTGAACTATACGGAACAGAAAGTGCTGGGTGCGCAGCAGGTGTACTAACACAAAAACACGGTGACGCCAGCAGGCCAATTGCATACTACAGCGCCCAGCTAGATACGGTAGCGCGATCCCTCCCCACATGCTTGCGTAGCGTTGCGGCGATAGCATTGCTAGTGACAAAAAGCGAAGATGTCGTGCTAGGCCACAACCTCACAATCCATACACCGCATGCGGTATCTGCCTTATTGAATTCTGCCCAAACCAGACACGTCTCATCAGCAAGGTTTACGAGATGGGAATTGGCATTAATGGCCCCAGTAAACATCACCATAAGGAGATGCAGTGCATTAAACCCTGCAACATTTCTCCCAGGTGTGCCTGGTCAGACACAAAGGGTGGAAGGTGAGAGTGATGGGGAAGGAGGATTTAATGCAAAGGAAGATACACATGATTGTATGGAATATTTGACCCAAAATTTTACCGCAAGGCCTGACATCAGTGACAATCCACTGGAAGATGCAGAACTCACGTTCTACACGGACGGTAGTTGTCATAGACAGTCAGACTCGGGAGACTTGTGTACTGGATACGCAGTCGTAGATGACCAAGACACCATAGAAGCGGAACCGCTAGGCCCACCTCACTCAGCCCAGGTTGCTGAACTGGTCGCCCTAACCAGAGCATGTGAATTGGCTAAGGGTAAGTCTGCCAATATCTACACCGATTCCAGATACGCGTTCGGGGTAGTCCATGATTTCGGAGCCCTATGGCGGCTCAGAAATTTCATGACGGCAGCTGGCACACCGATAGCGCATGCAGCTCATATAAAAAGGCTTCTAACAGCGATACAGGAACCCGACAGAGTGGCTGTTATCAAATGTAAAGCACATACATATAGCCAAGACCCAGTGTCACTTGGTAACAGCCGAGCAGACGAAGCCGCAAAGCTTGCAGCTGCTACCCCCATACAGACAGACACCACACAACTGATGGTATTTAATACCATCAACACACAGAAGTTGTGTGAGATGCAGAATTTGTGTTCCACACAGGAAAGAGCAGTCTGGAAGGCAAAGGGATATGGCCAGGAGTCCTCAGGGCTCTGGACGGATGGACATGGTAAACCGGTGGCCCCGAGGGCATACCTTCCATGTCTGGCTGAAGCAGCTCACGGGCTGACTCATCTAGGCAAGGAGGGGATGTGCAAATTGGTAAGAGCATACTGGTGCGCCCCAGGATTCTCCTCTCATGCGGGTAAAAGAGCAATGTCATGCCTTACCTGTCTGAGAAAGAATATTGGAAAAGCAATACCTACAGAACCATCCCATATCCCACCTGCCGGCGGCCCTTTCCAGGTAATACAAATTGACTTCATTCAATTACCCCCATGTCGAAATTTGAAATATGTACTTGTCTGTATAGATGTTTTCTCGAATTGGGTCGAAGCATTTCCAGCAGCTACAAATACTGCCATGTTTACAGCTAAGAAAATTGTGCAGGAATTTGTATGTAGATATGGTATCCCTAGAATCATTGAAAGTGATAGGGGTACCCATTTTACAGGTGATGTCTTTCAAGGAATGTGTAAATTAATGGGTATTGATAGCAAGCTGCACACTCCGTACCGTCCACAGGCGAGCGCGAAGGTCGAAAGAGTGAACAGCACTATTAAAAATAAATTGAGTAAAGTAATGACAGAGACAGGATTGACGTGGCCAGAAGCTTTACCCATTGTTTTGTATAGCATCAGAACCACTCCCAGGTCCCCTCTTAATCTGTCTCCTTTTGAAATCTTGTTTGGTCGACAACCGCATGTCATGATTAACCCTCAGGATGATTTGAAATGTAACAATGAAGTAACTGTAAAATACTTAATTAACATGAGTAAACAGTTGAGGAATCAAAATGATAATCTGAAGTTGGTGATTCCTGATTTACCAGATAGTAATTGTCATGACATTGAACCTGGGAATTATGTAATGATACGAAATTTTCTACGCTCAGGTTGTCTTATTGATAGATGGGAAGGACCATACCAGGTCTTATTGACTAGCACCACAGCATTGAAGGTTGCTGAGAGAGAGACTTGGGTCCATTCATCCCACTGCAAAAAGGTTGCTGATCCAGAGAAGTCCCGTGATAAGGAACAGACGGTAGAGGTTGTATCACTAGAGTGTCTGTTCCAGGAGGACTGAGGCGGCACCTGAGCCTTGAAGACCGGAAGCAGTTGTCGACTCCCCTCTCCCTTTTATTGTTTTTCTCCACTTCCCAGCCCCTCTCCCTTAAAAAATTTCTTTTTCCCCCTTCTCATTCTTCTCTATTTCCTCCTCAAAGATGGACTTGCCCCAAGAGACTGTGATCCGGATTTTGATGTTAACCATGATGTTGACCAGAGCAGTCTGTTCCGGCGAGAGTAACATAGAGGTCGAAAGAGGTTCTGGAATGGGTTCCGATTATGATGATGGAGGCGTAGTTTTCCAAGATCAACCAAACCAACAAGCAAAGGCGAGTATCAGAAAACGATCCGATAGAAGAAATTGTGATGGATTGTTAGCTGAAGAAAATTGTATCTGTAGGCTCTGTGATAATCTGGTTGAAGATGGATGCATAAAGAAATGCCAATCCAGTTTTAATATCCATATGGACCGGCATCCATTGAGTGACTATCACTCCTTAGTGGGTAACGTGTTAAACCAAACAGATTGTTGGGTATGTTCTCAAGTACCTCAGGGTCACAGCAAATCAGGGCTAGTACCATTTCCTTTAACGTTAGGGGAGGTACTTGAGCTAAGTGGTGGGAGACCGGTGGATCGGAGGTTTAACATCTCCAGCCCTCCTAGTTTGAAGCTCCACCAATACCATGTGGATAGGTCCCTCATATGTTTTAACATCTCCAATCCCAGAAAACCGGGAAATTGGGAAGTGTCGTGGAGCAACCTTACCATGACCTTTTCACACAGAGCAGATAGAATGCCTACAGATACAGAGCTCGTACGCCACATAGCCAGCAGAGGAAAATCTTTCCGGTATCGATATACCTTAGGAAATAGGATTACTAGAGTTGGAGAGGTATCACCAGGATACTGTGCACATATCGTACAAACTGATACGTGCATTAAGCAGATGGAAGAATTAGGGTCAGGAGATTTCACCTGGAAGGTTTGTAACATGGTCATGTCCTTCTCCGTCCCTTATGTTCTCCCCGATGACGCATATTTCATATGCGGGAGAAAGGCGTACAAGTGGCTTGCCCCAAACTCTGAAGGATTGTGTTATATTGGAAAAGTATTGCCTGAAGTGATGACTGTAACACATGACAAAATGAAGGACATACACCGTGGTGCCCAAGCTCCTTATACTCACACTCATTACGAGCACCGAGTTAAAAGACAACTGTCAGAAAGGTTAGAGCATCCGGCCTCTGATCTTATCCATGAATCCACCGGGATTCAGGTTCTGGTAGCGTTAGATTTCACTCGCACCGCTCGAGGTGTGATGAATTATAGATACATTTCCGCACTCGCCAATTTGTTAGATAATATCACTGAAATGTATGATGACACGTTTAGATACACTGGAAGAGAACTTCAAGCTTACAAAACAGAACTAGTTCAGCATAGGATGGTTCTTAATTATCTTACAGCAGTAACAGGCGGATATTGTGTTACATTGGCAACACAGTACGGCATAAAGTGTTGCACGTATATCACAAATAGCACCGAGGATCCGGTAGAGGTCATAGACCAAAAGATGGACGATATTCTCCAATTGAAGTGGGAATTTCGTCGAAAACACAATCTCACCCTTGCTGCTGTAGGTAATGAGCTGACTGGTTGGGTGTCATGGTTGAACCCGCGAAATTGGTTCTCCGGTTTAGGAGACTGGGCTCAAGGAGTCATAATGGATGTTGGAAAGTTTCTCCTATGTATCTTGGGTGTTGTTATATCGATTGGATTGATATTTAGATGCGGGCAGGCTTTAATGAGGTGCAAACAAAGTACAAAAGTGATGAGCTTGAGGAGCGAGGAAACTGTAATTAACCTGGATTTGATTTATGACCCAATGATAGAAACCAGAATGTGATGAAAATGCGATTATACGGTCCGTTTCTTTCACCTGTGTTTCTGCTTTTCTCCAAGATACAAAGACCCCCTTGGACGAGGAAGTTGACGAGACGCTATACAGACAACAGACAAGCACCAAAGAAGAAGATTTGACAACTTTAAATATGGACACTTGATGAACTTTGCCATGGATCCCCAGTTTCCCTAGTACTTTTAAACTCACGCTAGCCCAACATTTTTGTAAATCTGATGGCACTGACAAAGCTTGTTGCTCATGCCTAAGGAGCAAAACAGCGCAAAGAAGACGACTCTCAACAGATACCGAACACAACTTCAACAACAGATGTACATTTCCCTGACATAGAATATCATTGCATTTTTCGTAAGTGTTCTTTATCTTCATCTCTACAACCCTCAGGTAACGACACACATAGACGATAGGGAATACAGGCACAGATATTAGCAACCACATACCTCCCCCATTCATGTATCATCAACTAAAATGTGCATCCCCATTTTGTTACAACCACAGCCGAAATGAGCTCGGTAGAGTTTGACAGCCCATCCACAGACCTGTACCACAGGATAAGAAGGAATTCAAATGTATACTTCGCAATACCTCGAAGCTTGATTTACCACACGTACGGCACGATGATACATGACCCTCCAAACATGGACTCATACACACATGCTTCTGCTTTCTCACTAGGTCATACCCTCTTCACACCTACTCCACTCTTCTCCCCTACCCAACCATGGAAATCAATTAACCCCTGACTTACATTTTTCTCCTTAAATATTTTAGAAGGTGGCAGTTATAATTGACTGCCAAAGGGTGGACTGTCAAAGTCAGAAAAATGTCTCTATGCACGTTGCCATATTTGCACCGCACACTGGTCCGCGCTGCGCATGCGTACGCTCTCCCGTGAAGGCGCATACCCGCGATAGCGTGCACTCGCAGGCGCGGTATGCGTATTTACGGTAGAGTTTATGTAGTCGTAGCGTGCGACTCATTCGTTACAAATGTTCACAATTAATGTAGTTTGTAGATCATGGTCACCTTGATAGATTCTGAAAGTTTGGTTAAAATAGAAGGTCCCTGTTTAAAGGAATCCCTCTTTGTATTGTACGAAGGGTCTGACAGGAATCATACAGCCGTGTTTGGTACCCATCGGAAGAGTATTTAATTAGTAATATTCCGGTGTTGGTTTGGAGCGTATTAATCGCTCGTGCGAATAGTTATGGACATAAGAAGTTTATGTCCATTTCTATTATTTACACATACTCAGGTATGCGGCGGGAAACCCAGTTTCCCACCCACCTGAGCTGTTGGAAATCGTCACAGCCCACCTGTATGAATCACCCTATGACCTTTTGTTATGATGCAGGGCCGAATTCCTTCGGCCAATGGACAATGGGATTGTAGGACCATGAGATTGCATTGTGTGTGGGGCATAAATAGGCAGGCCGACCATATCCAACTCTCACTCTCTCATCAACGGTTATCTGCTGATAGCCGGGAGCTGGATATCGAGGCGCAGGCGATCATACCCTTTGTGCGTAAGTTTCTCTCCGTAATCATTGTCTTTCTGTGAGCCAATTTCTCTCATCTCTCTCTCTCTCTCTCCCTGTTATGTTCTCCCATATCTCCCCTAGACTAGGCTAGTATTGTATTGTATTAGATAGTATTGTATTGTATTACATTTAGGTCAGTGTAGTATTGTCTTTTTGTATTTATTGTTTAGTTCTGTGGTTAGGAAGTCTTTGTTATATTGTAGTGTATCATTTGTACTGTTATCCCCTTTTTACAAGTATATTAGATATAATACAATTAATAGGCTTTGGAACCTAAACCAGTATCTGTGTATTTTCTATAGTGTTAAGTGTTCACTTGAGCGTCGGTGACGCTCAAGCAGCTTTGTAGTTAGTCAGGTTACACAAGGTTGCACTTACACCCTGTATTCACATTAAGGTATTCTGTGTATTTCATTGTTAAAAGGTTTAGACATAAAGGTATAGCGTTGTGAGCGTCTGCGCCGCTGGTGATCTCCTCGTGGTCTCGAGCGTCTGCTACGCCATAGCGAATCATTACGTTAGTCAAAAGCCATTTAACGTGCTGTCCTGTGATCGCTGGGCCGTGAGCGAACGTGACGCTTGAGCGTCTCGCCTACGGCTGAGCGATCGTTACGCAACCAGCGTACCCGTACGGTACTTCTTAAGTAAACAGCGTACAGTGTTCTTAGACTTCATAAAGGGTTGTTTATACGACAAAGGAATTTAGCATTGTCAATAGCCTTACTGTCCAGCCACACCCTCTTATTTATTGCATAACAGAGGCTGGTATAGATTATTCTCTATTTAAGGGTCCATCCTAACTGGTGCCATTGCATCTAAAACAGTGTCAATATCTTACCTCTTCAAACTTTCATATACATAGCAAACTAGTCATCTACACACACACACACACACACACACACACACACACTTTCAGAATACTATTGTAGACTGGTAGATGGGGGGCTTACTGCTTATACGGTGAAGCCTGATGAATTTTTCCTCAGACACTGATAAATACTTAACATACAGATTATTTATCGTGTCTACAATGAGAGTTACATGTTTTGACACAACTCAGGATGCAGTTTTGAGTAGAGGTACCAAAATATAGGCACCTAAGAAGGTCACCACATACAAACATTTATGCACGCAGTTATTTAGTCATCTGTGCGGTAATTTGCAAAACATTTTTGGAGACCTAATGATCAAGAAAAGATCCGGTGTAGGATGTATCAAGCATCACATTTTGAATCATTGCACTCTTCCGATAAGAGCTGTCTTTGGGTGTATGACTTGGGAGTCCTTCTGCACATGCACAGCATTGGCCAGCACATGCTGGGAGGGATCTTATTGTATGGCTCTTGGGGAAGTCTGCAGTTGAGGGGCCCATAGGATTATTTTAGGCAATGCCATTTATAGATAGGATTGTCTATCAGAAACAAGTAAAACTTTACAGAGCTTGATGCGAATGGGCAATGCAGTCAAACTGTTTAACTGCATTTTTGAAGGATAGTGCAACTCGCCCCAAGTCTCTCAGAGAAACAACCAAGCCTATGGTGGTATGCCCAACAGCTGTTGCCAAGTGGCAATCTCCCAAAGAATAAACTATAGTTAGCAAGAATCTAACTTTATTTGCTCTAGGGAATAGTATTGCCACTTAGCAACAGCGTTCAACAGTTCTCTTCCAAAAATTACAAAGTAACTGTTACTTATTCTTCCAAGACATTTATTAGGGGGACAAGTACTAAGCAGAGATAAAAGTGTAGAAGTGAGCCAGTGGAGAAGTTGCCCATGGCAACCAATCAGCATTGACGTAACAGTTGTAATTTGCATACTATAAAAGTATGCAGAGCAGCTGATTGGTTGCCATGGGCAGCTTCTCCACTGGCTCACTTCTCCACTTGTATCACCGCTTAGTACATGTCCCCCTTAGCCTTGTTTTAAATCTTCTGAAGGACCAGAAAACAATACAGAGATTGACCACAAAGGTCTGTAAAAAGTGAGAAGACTCCATTTTCTTTGTTCTTTTCTTTTAGAACAAAGGTTTCTTTACAATATTGCTTATCATCCTTATCAGTTGCTGGGAAACAAAAACAATAGAGAAAGACAAACAGACTTTATTCTCCAGTTGTGGATATTCAATGTTATTTCAACTGTAATTGCCTAATTTAAAATGCTGTTGTTCAAACTTCCATTTCTTGACTTGCTTCTATATATGAAGTTTTTCTTCTCAGAGTTTGCTTTTTGCAAGGTATAATAGCACTCTGTGCCTTAATAAATTGTTATGTTGCTTCAGATAAAGGGCCTAATTTAGAAGTGGATGCAATGTTAATTGAGGACACAGTGTAGCGATATATACTACTGTGCATTTGCCAAAGCTGTTCTGCACTTGTGCAGTGATGGAATAGCAATGGCATATGCACATGAGATTTACTTAGTATCAGGTAGTCAGAGATTAGGAGATGTAACGGCGGTGGCTAGGAAAAATGCATTCAATTTGGGACCATTTCAGGGCATGCCATAGTGAGCCACTGTGAATTGTTACAAAGTTCGTGAGGCCCAGGCATCTTAGATGCACATTCTGAGACAGCATAGTGTTGCTCAGAAGTTCAGTGGTGCAACCGATGTCTGCCTGATTTTCCCAATGTTTCATTTACAGTTTGCACAAGACGGCATCTGAGTTGAGATTGGCGTCACACATGTTTAATTGTTAAGAAAGGGATTTCAACACAGGTGATTGCAATCACAAATTAAGAGTAAAGTCCAGGTAGAGAGTAATTTGTCCCTCTTGAAATTGGTCATATTGGGAAGTATGAATTGTGTATATTACATTAAATATATGGTGTTTATCAAACTAATCGTTTAACAATGCCTAGTAATGGTTTATAACGCCACCTAAATGAGACAACTATTTTGTAAAATACACATAGAAAAATAAAATCTATAATTTATCTGCACATGCAACAATAGCCACAGCCTCTGTACTACTTACACACTGGGACAGGAGCCAGGAGATCTCTGTGTGTGTGTGTGTGTGTGTGTGTGTGTGTGTGTGTGTGTGTGTGTGTGTGTCTCTCTAGAACTGAATTCTGGGTCTAGCTGGGGAGTCGCTGACAAAGAGGGTCCCAGGATGCAGTATCCCCTGTGCCCCCTCTTTAACCTGGCTCTAAGTAATTAAATAGTCCAGTACTTAACCATTGGGGAATTTATTAAGTAGGAATGTGATTTGTCCAGCTGTAATTAGTTATGCATATACAGACTCTTTGCATAGAGTTGAGCGTGTGCTTGTATAACATTATAGCAGGCATTTAACACAGGATATAACAGGGATTCTAAGAAACTAAGTGAAACACATCAATGTTCCACTGTGGAGCCCTAACACAGTGACAAGATGGTGCCACGCAAGCTCAGAAGCCCATCTTGGTAGAGGACTGAAGCCTCCATAAAGGAGCAACATGGAGACTGTGTAGGCTGATCACTTGGCACATTTTTACTTTAACCTGACCACTTTTGGGCCTGTTACAAAAGTGTTTTCATCTTGATCATTCCTTTGAGAATGGCCATCAATTAGAAATACTACTGTTTAACCATTCAGAACTCTGGGGGTAATTCGGAGTTGGTAGCAGCAGCAGGTTTGTTAGCAATTGGGCAAAACCATGTGCACTGCAGGGGGGGGGGGGGGCAGATATAACATTTGCAGAGAGAGTTAGATTTGGGTGGGTTATTTTGTTTCTGTGCAGGATAAATACTGGCTGCTTTCTTTTAACACTGCAATTTAGATTTCAGTTTGAATACACCCCACCCAAATCTAACTCTCTCTGCACATGTTATATCTGCCCCTCCTGCAGTGCACATGGTTTTGCCCAACTGCTAACAAATTTTCTGCTGCGATCAACTCAGAATTAGGCCCTCTGTTAAGTATATTGCACAAGTTGGTGTAACAAGCAACAATGTGTTGCCGCTTTGGATAAGGGCAATTACAATACATTGAGTATTGGATGAAATTAATAAAATACAAAGAACGTGGCAATATGAACAGCTTGTGTAGCTATTTTTATTGAACAATCTTATTTCATAGTTTCCTTCTTGTTTTAAGATGCACAATATACATCAATATTTGCAATGATAATTTATGAATGGACTTCAATCATTTCAAAAACTGCATATTACTCTGGTTTGCACTTATGTTAAAATGATTAACTGTTTTTGTCAGACAATGTTACTTTGCAATCTGTTACCTTTTTCAACTGTTTGCCCCACACTCTGAGACTGGCAAAGTGTTCCAGTGACTGTAGGAGGATCTATTTTTTTCCCATACAGATGTGCCCTCATACACCTAGCATCCATACGCCATATGGTGCAAGATGCCGATCACAACTGAGCAGCTCTGAGAGGAGTTGCATACCGTCATTTTCTTTACATTTTGCTTCTTATTTGAATCACAGATGCAGCAAATCAATGCTCACAATGAACTAGAGATGCTGGGCTGCGATTTTAGCTGCATAACAATTAGTTTGAAACACGTACAGTCACAATTTGTTAATGAAGCACAACAGAACTTAGCGTGAGAAAAAGTCACAACCAGTGCATTGTTATACGTCTTATAAAGGATTCAGACTCATTTGCATGCATACTGTATGTACAAATGCTGCACTTCAAATTGATCAGTGCAAGCTAGCAATGTAGTTTTGTCACTTTAAGTTTATTTATGAAATAATTTACACATTTTGAGCAAGAAAGATGCTTGGGCATGGCAGAGTCAAGAGGGACCTCATGCACAGAGATGGCTTTGTGAGAAGACAAGAGCTATAGCCAGATTAAGGGGGTGATGCAGGCTGTAGTGTACCCCGGGCACCCCTGTGTCAGGGCCCCCCCCCCCGGCCAAAGCACACTGATATCACTAGCTTACCCGCTTAATGCAAGAGCCAGAATGTGAGCAGGACAGTATGCAGTGCAGGCAGAGACACAGGAATATCATGTTTCATGAGCTATCAATGGAGCTTTCTGACCAGAGAAGAGATAGGAGGGTGGAGAGAGCTGTAAGTGACACAGGGTTCCCTACTTCACCTCCTACCTGCATGGGTGTCTGAGACCTGTGTAAACTGTTATGCAACTAGAGACACTAGAGTCCTCCTGTGAGTAGTACAGAGGCAGTAGCGGATCTTGCCACTGGCAAGCAGGACTTTTGCTCGGGGCGCCGCCTTCCGGAGGGCGCAGGGCGCCATCCGGAGGGCGTCGCACCAGGGCAAGATCCGCTGCCCGCTGCCGCTGGCCGCTGGGAAGGGAAACTAGACGCATACGCGTCTAGATACCCTTCGTGGAGAGGTCCTTTACTGTGAGGTGCGCGATGACGTCATCGCGCACCGCACAGCAAAGGTCCTCTCCACGAAGGGAAACTAGATGCTGCGTCTAGTTTCCCTTCGTGGAGAGGACCTTTGCTGTGCGGTGCGCAATGACGTCATCGCGCACCGCACATCATTTCAGTCTGTACAGGGGGCGTAAATGACCACGCCCCCCAGTACGAAGCCACACCCCATATTGCCGCCCGGGGCGCACAGAGCAACAGAACTGGCCCTGTACAGAGGCTGATGCTTTTGTTGCATGTGACAATATAAATGATTTTATTTTTCTATTTTAAGGTTTTTCTATTTTAAAGGTAGATTTTAAGGTTGTTTAAGTGGTCATTGTTCCACTACAAGAATTGTTTTATAAAATAGTTGTCTTTCAATTAGGTTGAGCTACTGTATAAACAGTACCGAGGCATTATTAAACCTTGCCTTGAAGAAGGGACCAGGCTGTCCCGAAACGCGTTGGGGATACTTTGTGGCACTGACCACCCCCTGGACGTTTGGCAGACTGTTTTCCTGATTGCCTGGAAGAGAATTCGTTCAGAGGAGCCACCAGCAGGGTATTTCCCGGGGTACCCTGCCTTTATTTTAACACCTGCGGCTCCTCCACCTGCATTGGTAGGATCACATTCCCCCCATGGCCTGTTCCCAGTCCACTTGTTTTTTTTATGTATTTCTTGTTTTTAGTCATTGCATGTTAGTATTGTATTAAATTCATTTTATTTACCATACCAGTGTGTTTCAACATACACTTTCACACCTGGGTATTATCCACATACACAGGTGAACGTAAGAGAGACCAGCGCCATTGTAGAGAGAGCACACCCCCCTTTTTCATTTTATCCTTCCTTTTAGAATGACTTCTATTCGGTGATCAGCATCAAGTGAATGGAATATGTATTGCACAGCTAACAGTTTTTCTATGATCGATCCTCCATCTAACCCAGATGATATATTTTACACGAAACAGTGGTGTCAGCAGTCACATTATGTGACTCATCTTAGTTTTGAAGACTTGGCCACCTCAACTCAGGTTTCATTCAGCAAAATTGAGCAGAACTGTCACAAAAGAAATAAAAGCAACTTTTCATTTTTATCACATACACTATTAATTGAAAAAGGCAAGAGTCACGAAAAGTAACATTGTTGAGTGCAATGATAAATAGCACTCGAAGGAATTCTGTGGATGTAATTTGTTTTGTTTCTACACCACTTTTTTTTTTTTTTATTTGTAAACTACAAAGTCATGGCAACAGTTCACAGTTTTACATTTTATTGCAATGCCTGAAAGATTCTGGTAAACCTAAATACATTTCAGTTATGTAGCGGTGGATGCAAACTCAGTTTGATTTTCTTCCACTGCAAATCGTGCCTTTTTTAACTGCAAATGTGCATCAAAAGAACTGGTCAACTGATGACCCCTTTTGCAAAGAGCGACAGCCAGGATGGAAAAGAACAGTAAGGCCGTCCAATCCTGGCTACAAAAAAAAAAAAAAAGATGCATATGCACCTATTTGGAGCCGGCTCACTTGTGGGTGCTTGACCCTTAGTGAAAAATCCAAACTGATGACAACAGTTGGTGGCTGCTTGATTGACTTATTGTTTTTGAATTCCTTGCAGTTAAGCTAATACTATAGTATAGTTCCTGCTGTGATCTATTTCTATTAATTTTAGGATGATGTTTGTAGTTTGCCCACAGCAACAAAGTATTCATGTTTACAGAAGAAGGTGACAGCAAATTGAATCCATTTGTACTTCATAAAAACTTTTGTGTTTGAGTCTTTGTCTAATTTCCATTGACATGGTGAATGCAACTTTAGAAGTTATTAATACCAATGTCTGGACATGTACTGTATTGTGTATGTACTTTGTTTTTAGCATTTACTACTACAACTATGAATCTGTGCCTCCAGGTGAATATAATACAGTTCACTGCAGTAGTAAAGGATACACATATGCTACTCTCACTAGTCTGTACATATCCTGCATCTATAACCTGCTCTGACAGCTAAACAAAAGGCATCTTCTTCCTGGTTGAATTTTTCGTTTACAGTTTGACACAAATTTCATAATACTGCGCTTGAGACCCACAGTATTGTGATATCTATTTCAGAAAATCTATACTGTACATGATTAAATTAAAATAAAGAAACATTCATTTAACTAGGGACATGAAAATAAATAACACTTTCTATTAAATCAATAATCTGAATTGTAAGTGTTAAGGTTTAAATGCTATGCAATGTCAGCATAAAAATTACATGTATAAAGATGAAGCATTGTAACATGGATTAAATGTTTACTATGGTGTAAAGCATCAGATCTCATGTCACTATTTATGGGTGTGGATTATTAGATCTACACTACAAAAGGTCTACAGTCAATAGATCTACCACTAATGATAGGCATGCATTAGGTCGGCAGGGACGACATAGAATAGGTAGACAGTAGAAAAGGTCGACAGGGTCAAAAGGTTGACAAGTAAATGGTCAACACAAAAAAGGTGTTTTTGGTAGGGGGGGTTGTCACTTTTCTTTCACAAATGAGCCCCATTAGTGTACCACGTCCCATCGCATCCCTCCTTCGCTTGCAGGTTACTATTCCCAGTCGTTGTCCACGTAGATGGTAAAGTATGAAAAAGTTGAAAAAAATAAAATAAAAAAAACTTGGCGACCATTATCCACCTTTTGACCCTGTTGCTCTTTTCTACCGTCTACCTATTCTATGTTGGCCTTTTGACACTGACGACATAATGCATGTCTACCATTAATGGTTAACCTTTTTAGTGTAGATCTATAGATCGGATACCACTATTTACATATACATCCATGGTCTTTTTGTCACATTTAATTTGCTGTAATGTAGGTGAACAAATAACACTGCAATTTCCAAATTGGCATACTATAAGTATACATGAAAATAAGTATTGCAAATGCCTTTTTGAGCTAAAATAAACTTGCTTAGTTGGGTCTCTGTGATAGTTGTATGTGCAACCTAAGGTATTAATATTTCTCATTCAACACAAATCCAGAGAGAACACCATCACTCACTGGCATATGTATAATGGGTACAAGGAGTGCAATTCACATGGGCCCCTGGGTCCAGTAAGGCCCACAGACTGCATACCCTGAACCCATTTAATTATACTGTACTTACCACTTTGTCAGCCAGGTGAAGGCTGCAGAGCTGCAAATATCAATGGGGAAAATGCTGCCATGTCATGTACAGAAATGTCCCTAGAAACAAGGCGTGAACGGCATGTTACCCGAGATCTGCGCATGCGCAGTAGACTCTGGCTCAATGTGGGAGTTTACTGCAACGCCGAAGAGGAAGGGACCTGATCAGATCCTGCACATGGGCCGCTTCCTCTATTAAAGCACCACTGCCATCACTAATTCTCCTCTCACTATTAATATTCCACAGCTGTTTATGATAAGGGCATCTTTAAACAGAGTGTTTGACTCAATATTGTAGACATCCCATGTGTCGGAAAGTCTTCTAAATAAAATATTGACTTAAGTGATATCTTCATATAAAAAATAAAAAAATAAAAATAACTAATTATACATATATACAGATTAAGGCTAACATATTCATATACAGCTAGCCAATGTGCAGTTACAGTTACTCATGCCTTTTGAGGTATGTAGGTTTTCATCAAGGACGTATTAAAAGGATGTTCTGGCGATTAATGGAGGTTTATCTTTTCAGCTCTCCATCCTTCTGCCTTGAAGTTCTTTTTAGTTGTTCCCCAATCTCTTGTTTATCTGACTAATATTTGTATGTTTACCCTAAAGATGCCTTTTCAAAAAAAAATAAAAACATTTCATATAACAATTTTCTGAATTTTTTTTTTTTTTTAACGTAATGTATGAAGGTGTTACGACGTAAGCATCAAGGTAACAATGGTATTTTAAATGTTGGTAGTGTATTTACTTATATATTTTGTGGATATGTGATATGTCCAATTCTTAAGTCAGTAATACTGTAATTTATCTAACTCTTATGGGTATATTTACTAATTGTGCAGGAATTTAGAAGTGCAGATGTTGCCCATAGCAACCAATTACTACTTCTTTATTTAGCACCTTCTATAAAGATAATAGTTAGAATCTGATTGGTTGCTATGGGCAATATATCCACTTTCATATTCCAGACTTTAGTGAACTATGCTCCTAAATATCTCAGTTTATTCTAAACATAATACCTTTATTCACTTGACTCTTCAATTATCTTCATATAAATTTTAAATATGTCCTACCAACATTTTTCTATTTTAACAGGATCTGAGCTCTACTTCCTCTATGGGAGATATAATTTCTTAGACTTTCATGTTTTGTAGGCAATACATTAAGAACCTTTCTATAACTGGTGGTCTGATAATCAATTTTACAAAAAAGAATTCAATTGTTTAAATGTGGTGGTAGAGGCATCTTCTTGAGACTGTCATAAAGCTCTTTGCCATCAAAACTCAAATTCAACCATTTTTGGTGGAACAGATCCATGTAGTGTATATTTTGTCACTATTTTCCCAACATTTGGGGCTCACAGAAAAAGTTTTGCACATTTTCTATTATACAACAGAATAATATAGAACTCTTCACAGTGAAATGGTCACTAGAAAAATGGTGGCTCATTTGTGAAAGAGCTGCATATTAAAATCACTACATTTACAGCCCCTCACAGTGTGTCAGGTCATGATTGACTCCGCTACGCTGAGCGTCTTTCTCACTCAAAATATCAATCTTATTGGCAAATAAAATTACCTGGATGCAACAAAACATTGCTAGATTGGACTGATCAATTTAATGTGTGACAATTGTACAGTTATGTACAACAAAGTCTGAATCTATGCAAGAAGTGCTATGATACAGCAGACTCTGCTTTTTCTCATGTCAAGATCCGTTGTGCTTCATCTGTGACAATGGGGGTAATTCCAAGTTGATCGCAGCAGGAATTTTGTCAGCAGTTGGGCAAAACCATGTGAACTGCAGGGGAGGCAGATATAACATGTGCAGAAAGAGTTAGATTTGGGTGGGTTATTTTGTTTCTGTGCAGGGTAAATACTGGCTGCTTTATTTTTACACTGCAAATTAGATTACAGATTGAACACACCACACCCAAATATAACTCTCTCTGCACATGTTAAATCTGCCTCCCCTGCAGTGCACATGGTTTTGCCCAACTGCTAACAAAATTCCTGCAGCAATCAACTTGGAATTACCCCCATTGTACATGTTTAAAACAAATTTCTATGTAGAAATACAAGTAGTAGTGTTTTGCTGCATCTGCAGTGCAAATAAAATGCAAAATTAAAGAAAAATATTGAACATTACACTTCTCGGACCAGCTGACGACACATGGCGTATTGACGCTAGATCTATAAAGGTCAAATCTTTACCACAAAACTGGATATTGAAAAATAAATTGACTCTTCATAATGCTCTAATACATTACGAGCATGTAATTCTTCAT
This sequence comes from Pseudophryne corroboree, assembly GCF_028390025.1. NCBI lineage: Eukaryota > Metazoa > Chordata > Amphibia > Anura > Myobatrachidae > Pseudophryne > Pseudophryne corroboree. The sequence goes on from NC_086447.1 coordinate 708,274,023, forward strand.
ATTGTGGTAAGTTATAATAGCAGGAACTGTCATGGCAGCATATGGGGATGCAAACCTTTCTCTTTATAGTATATGAGAGTTAAAAGTAATTTGGTCTGCAGAATTGAATGCAATAGAAAAAATGGCTGTTAAAGGGACTGGGCAATTAATTTACGGTGGCAATACCACTTAACAAAGAGACTTTCTCCTGTAAGCTTGTTTGTTAAAACGAAACTACTGTACAAGTCCACAAACTTAATCAGGATTATCTTATTTGGCCAATAAAGTAATAACAGTTATAAAAGTGACTTCATTACATCTTAATAGGTAGTGCACTCAGTCTATTGATTTTGAAAGTAATTTCTTCATGCTATTTTCCTTGCATAGATTGGTTCCTTTAAACTGCATTAACCAATTCCTCACACATTGATGATGTTATTGTCTTGCATTACTTTTCAACACTGTATTCTGTACTTTACAAAAAAGACACTAAGTTCTTTTTAAATTACAGCTATTCTGAGTTTGTTAGAAGATCTTAATTTGAACATCAATTCAATTGACCAATTTAGACTGAAGTTCATGTTCATTTTTGAAACAACTTTTAAAACACAACTTTTTGATATTGTACTTCACTAATTTGTTTAAATTACTTTTATAAATAAAAAAGTTCTTAAAATGGTTAAATACTGTATACAATTTTACTTACGCTATATGCAAAATAAAGTGTAAATAATTTACAGTAGATTACAGAGGTAGATTGGTCTCAAAAGTAGGGTGGAAATTGTGAGAGAGTACTTCAATAGTTATGGGGAAAAATTACTAGGTGTGCTCATAGGGGGTGATTTATAGTTGAATTGTGTGAATATGTGCAAATATGCATCTGCACACTAACATCTTCATATCTAGATATAATGATGCACGCAAGTAACTCAAAATAGTATATAGAAGCAAAGTGCTGATTAAACCCTGTGAAAGCCAGTCAAAATCTCGGGCCCACCCTCGCAAATTATCGCCTAATACGTTTTTAATTGTACCAGCCAACAGTCTATGATCTGGAAACTGTAACGTGAATCTGATCTATGGTTTACATACTTTAAGTTATTTCTGGGGATTTGGTATTATACCCAGCTATTCCCTAGGACACATGTTATCACTACCACCACAAGAAATGTACTTCAAAGGCCTCTCACACCGAGAATTTTCACACCTAAACAATAGGAATTGGATTCTAACACCTTTTCTAAAGCCTGCAATGTCATGGAATAATTGACTAAATCAGCAACAGAAAAAGCAAAGTTATTTTATTTATCACTTGTTTCAAATATATCCATTGGATTAAAGAGCAGCAATAGGTTATAGCAACAATGACTATGTCGATTACAATCCAACATGGCACCACAGATGGCTGCCTCGGACCTATGCAGCTCAGCCAAAATACCTGTTTCCCCTTGTTTTTCCCTGCCCTTGTCTACCCCACTAGTGATTAAATACAGCAAGGAAGCCCTCCTAAGTTGGAGCGCTCCCGTGGTGCTTACCCCATGTTCGGGCCCATCGGTGGGTGGATCAGCGCCCCTTTCAGCCCCCGCTGCGCTGTTTGGCAGGGATCCAGACGTCGTGGATGCTGAAGTGTATGACCGAGCGGCCAGCTGCAGCCCGGGCAGCACCTGGCGGGCAAATCGGCAGTCCTGGAAAGAGAATGATGTCGGCCCTCATGTCGGCCCTAATAGAATGACCAGGGCTCAGAGGAGATGCTGTTGCACAGGTGCCCTAGTGATGTGGCAGCAGCAAGGGCACTGGTCTGCACTTCCCGTGATCCTGCTCTCGATTATGCGCTCACTGGCAAAAAAGTTTGGAGAACTGTCCCTACCTCTGGGCAGCACAGGGTCAGGCATTACAGTGCCGTCCGCCCTCTGCTTTACGGAGATGTGGCTGGACGACCATATTGCGGATGACCCAGATGTCTCTGCCAGGCTGTGGTCTCTTCAGGGTAGATTGCTCCAAAGTTTTCTCTGGAAAAATGAAGGATGGTGACATGTGCTTCTACATCAATGACAGATGGTGCACCAATGTCACAATCCTAGGCAAATCATGTAACCCTCACCTGGAAATGCTGAGTATCAACTGCAACCCCTTCTATTCCCCCCGGGAATTTGCCTCAGTTGTCCATGTGGGAGTGTACACCCCCCCCCCTCACCTGCGCAAATGAAGCCCTGCACTACTTGGCCGTATGCCTATCTGACATAGAACAAAAACACCCAGACCCTCTGCTTATAGTGCTGGTCGACTTCAACAGAACTAACCTGAGCAAGGAGCTACCTAAGTAGAAACAGCAGGTCACGTGTCCCACTAGGGAAGGGCGCACCCTTGACCACTGCTACACTACCCTCAAATTTGCCTTCTGGTCTATCCCATGTGCTGCGCTTGGCCTATGTGACTACTGCCTCAGCCAACTACTCCCCACCTATTCACAGAAGCTGAGAGCAGTTAAGCCTGTCATCAAGACTGTTAAGAAATGGAGCAACCAGGCTAAGATAAAGCTACAGGCCGGCTTTGACTGCACAGAATAGGGGTCTTCAAAGCCTTGGCAACCGACCTGAATGACCTGACAGACATGATCAATCCTACATCCGCTACTGTAAGGGCATGTGTGTACCTACCAAGACTTACCGCATTAACAACAACAAAAACAAGCCCTGGTTCAATGCCCACCTCAGGCAACTTTGTCGGGCCAAAGAGGAGGCCTATAGCAGTGGTGACAGAGCACTATTCAAACTAATTAGGAACTCTCTGACTAAAGAAATCAGGCTAGCAAAAAAGTGGTTCTCTGACAAGCTGATAAATGATCTCTCTACCAATGATTCTGTATCTGTATGGAAAGGAATGCAATCCAGTTCCAACTACAAACATCGAAGTCAACCACCATGCACTAAGACCTAGCAGACGAGCTGAACCACTTTTATTGCAGGTTCGCAAAAAAAGTCCCCTGCGACCCAAACAATCACCTCTATGATGCCCTGAACACTGACAGCCAACTCCAGGCACTGCAAGTTGCCCAAGAAGAGATGGAGGCACTGTTCAAAAGGGCCAAACCCAGGAAAGCTCTGAGTCATGACAGAGTATCAACATCTGCCCTGAGAGCATCTGTGGGTCAGCTCACCACCATATTCACCAAGATCTTCAACAAACCGCTGGAGCTACAGAAAGTCCCTTCCTGCCTGCAAAGGTCCACTATCATCCCAGTTCACAAGAAACCCTTTATCATTAACCTGAATGACTACAGGCCGATAGCACTGACGTTTTTGGTCATGAAAACGTTTGCGTGTCTGGTTTTGAATCACCAGAAAACTGTGACTGGACACCATAAAGTTCCCCTGTCAATCAAATTGGTGTGTCGAGGATGCAGTCAACCTGGGCCTACACTACATTCTAAAGCACCTAGACATTCCCGGTATCTACTTGAGGGTCCTGTTTGTCAATTTCAGTTCGGCCTTCAATACAATTGTACCCAGCATCCTCCACCCCAAATTACTTCAGCTAGGGGTCCCTGAAGTTGCCTGTTCCTGGATAGTAGACTTCCTGACAGATAGGACACAGGTGGTGAAAGCGGGACAATTCACCTCTCAATTCACCTCTCAATAGTACAGGGGCCCCTCAGGCCTATGTCCTCTCACCCCTGCTCTTCTCCCTGTACACAAAATGACTAACTCAGAGGTGCAATCAGTAAAGATCATCAAATTCGCTGATGACATCACCGTCATCAACCTCATCAAGGACGGGGACGAATCGGCCTATAGATGGGAAGTAGACCATTTTTTCCAGTGGTGCAGCCACAAAAACCTTGAGCTCAACCCCCTCAAAACTGTTGAGATGATAGTGGACTTCAGAAAGAAGTCAGCTAGTGAACCTCTGCTAATGATTGCTGACAGTGTGGTGTCGCTAGTGGACTCCTTCAAGTTTCTTGGGACCACAATCTCCCGACACCATTGTCAGGAAAGTGCAGCAAAGGTTTTTCTTCCTCAAGTTCAGGAAGTTCAACATCCCACAGAATCTTCTGCTACTCTTCTACTCCGCGATTGTGGAGTCGGTACCGTACTGATATGGCACGGCTCCGCCAGCATGAGGGACAGATGCAGGCTTTAAAAGGTGGTCAGAACAAACCCTCAGTCCAGGACCTGTACCTGTCCAGAGCTAAAAAGCAGGCAATGAAGATAGTAAATGATCAGCTACAGCAAGGCAACAGCATGTTTAACTTGCTTCATTCAGGCAGGTGTTACAGGGTCATCCCCACCTGGACCACCAGAAGCCTCAAAAGTTTCTTTCCCCAAGCAGTCCATCTGCTGAACTCCTGAACATTAACTGACTAGATGTACTTGTAACTCACTTTCGTCCCTACAGTATACCTATCTGTCTGACTTTACTTGACCCCACCCTCCCCACCTGCTTATCTGTTACCTACTTGGCTGCTGTATAGCACACCGAAGACAAATTCCTAGTATACGCAAGTATACCTGGCCAATAAAGCTGATTCTGATATTCCAGCTGTCACGATCCCGGTGGTCAGCAGATGGATGCTGGGATCCCGACAGCCAGTACCCTAAAAGAAGTAAGTCCCATAGGCTGATGCCTACACTGCCTATTTGGTAATCCGACACTGTAAAGAGGCAATCAGATGAAACGTTTGGCCATTATTATCAACAAAAACTGTCTTTGGCTTGGTTATATTATTATTATTATTATTTAACCCAAAATAAGATTTATCTATAAGAATTGTGCTGGTCTTGCATTTACACAACCTTTCTGTTATAAACTTGGACAACCCTGCCCCACCACCCCAACCTGTCTACTGCATGGGGCCATTCATGCCAGATATATGCACCTCAAAATACTGCCATGACTCCTATTCATGCAACTAATTTCATGTAAGATATCTTTAAGTAAAGCCAGCACAAATTCATTTACACAAGACTCTAACTCACTTCTACAGAGTCCAGATATATTTATTCCAGTACTGAAACAGCACCAATTATTATCTCAACTTTATTGCGCTTTTATTGTCCATATTCATAATTTCCTACTGAAATATATAAGCTGATGGGTTCCACAATATGGCTAGCACCAAGGGGAAGTATTGTCCCTTTAAACACTCTTATTAGGTGAGCTCATCTGCTATTTTGGTCTCCAATATCATCTCTATACTGATAACACCTAGATCTAACTCTCCTAACCCGACCTTTAGCCTTTCTCCTCACTCGTAGCTCCAACTGTTTCTCTGCAATTTCCTCCTAGATGTCCCAGCACTTTCTTAAACTCAACATGTCTAAAACGGAGCTGATAATCTTTCTACTCTCCAGAATAGAGGAAAAAATTATTTTTGAAATCGCACAGAACCTGTTGTACATAGGATTAAGTAAATAATTAAATAATTCTTAATGACACATAATGGGGTGGCTGTTTGTGTCACATGATAACACCATTTTTTCTCAATATAGGCATCAAGTTTCAATGTGCCAATTTGGAAGATAAACATAGAGACATTTGTCTATTAAAAATTGAAAATTTGTGGTCATATGGAATTTAATCTGCATAGGCCAACATAGCATGTCTGTAGCATAATACATACTGTATTTTCTCCATGTTTTCTGCATACTGAATTTACTTTGTAGCATAATACATACTGCAATTTCTCCATGTTTTTCTGCATACTGAATTTACTTCATGAGGTTTGTGGTGACGATATCAGGAGATTGTGTCACCCACACATCTGAAAGGTGGATGCTGAGACATATCACTTATTTGAAGTGACAAAATCCCAAAAAAGGGAGTACATACAAACTCCTACAATTTATATATTTTTCAATATAATAGGATTTTGAAAACAATGTCATCTATGTATCAAGGAGATGGTAAATAGAGCGGTCATATTTTTCCATTGATATTTTCGCTAATTTCTAAACAATTTGATGTTCGATATCCCATTTTTGTGAATGTTGCATAAAGCTTAATATGTTTTAAATGAACAACAATGAATAAAAGTTAATTTTTATTACAACAAATATATTCACAAGTGAGCCCTAGAATAGGCATTTAGTCTCTTTTTTTACTTCTTTGTAAAACCCTTTTTTTTCATACTCTCCAGAATTTCCTCACCTTCCACAATTTTGTTACCTGCTGACAGAATCAGCATCTCCTCTAGCCTGCAAGTGTTCTGTCTTGGAGTTGTACTTTCCTCCTCCCTCTCCTTCTAACCACACATTTGCTGCTGTTTCTATCTAAGATATCAGACATTTCTCACGCTGGAGGCCACTAAGACCATCACTGTGCACCCTAACTAAACATAATGAGAGATGCTACCATGCTGAGACTTGTAATGCCACACCTAAAAACAAGGAATGCAGGTGTACTCTACAGACCTTACTAACCAGAATAATTGTAACAAATTCTGCAATTTAACATAGAAGTGGGTAACTTAGCATAATGTGGGGCAAAAATATGGGCCTACCCACCACGTCCAGGTGACATAATCAAGTAGGTTGCTAACATTTTTAAAGGTTCAAGTCCATGACCTGGACCAGGCCTGGCCAACCTGTGGCTCTCCAGATGTTGTGAAACATCCCAGCATGCCTTGCCACAGTTTTAGCATTCCCTAATAGCAAAACTGTGGCAAAGCATGATGGGACTTGTAGTTTTACAACATCTGGAGAGCCACAGGTTGGCCATGCCTGACCTGGACTTTTGACCAAAATGATGCAAGGATCCTTACTTTTACTCTATATTAAATTGCAGAATTTGTTACAATGATTGGGAGAGTGCACCAGCATTCCTTTTTTGTGTGGGTATGTTTATACACTTTGTAAGGTGCTGCTGACCTCTTTGTGGCACCTTATAAATAAAGAATAATAATAATAATAATCTGTAGCCAAAGAGATAACAAACATGACCCTAGGTTGAAAAGATTCAAATAGGAAAATGGTTCTCCACAACTGATAAAGATGCTGTTGACAAATAAACCCATAAATCAGACTCTCTCATAAAATGTGTCTCTCAGAGGTTGTTGATGGAGTAATTCTTTACTCTCTGACTGTGAGCTATGTAAAATAAGAATGTCCATCCAGTCTAAGAAAAACATAAATATTTATTTTTCAATGAAAAGAAAATTGGGGCATACTGTAATTTAGGTTTAAAAAAAACTGTAGTAATCCAGGGAAAGAGAACTGTCACAGAGAAGACATATAACCATACTTACCTATATTTCTTTTCTCCAGGAGATACCCGGAGAGGATAAGCATGTGTGCGGGGATGGGGGTGGGACCAAGTAAATTGCGTCATTAGGCCCTGCCCACTGTGTTGGAAAATATCATGGTTGATCAATATTTGAACAGGGGTGGAGCTTCAGTGATGTAATATGCGTCATTAGGTCCCACCCCCTCCACCAGTTCCGCAATTTTGCCCTATTTAGCTCCCCATTCTGGCTACTTGACTAGGAAGTGGGCAGAATGTGGAATGTGGAAGGGGTTCCCACTCTTCCGGGGATGTGGGGACTACCCAAGAACCGGGTGTCTCCCACAGAATCTGGGAGAGTAGGTAAGTATGTGTATAACAATAGCAGACATTCCTGATATAGCTAAACTTCACAGTATCACATAGTATAACATTGGTGGCTTGGCAAAAAATATTGTTTTTATATTGAGTTGAATAAAAAAAAAAAAAAAAAAAAGGAAGCATAAACAGACTAAATGAAAGTGTCAATTCAATAGCACTGCTACATGTTTCACAAAAACCTTTTTTCTTTCTTTTTTTTATAACATTTTTTATTAAGAGGATGACAGGAATTATATAAATGACCTATGCAAAGATCCCATGAGAATAACAAAATTAGCCCAATTCTTGAAATACCAACAGAGAGTTAAAATACACAACTAAACTGTTGAACAGGTGAGCAATCATGAGTGGCTAAGTATACGGTTTCAACCTATTTTTGTAAGGCAAGGAGAAGAAAAACCTTCATAGTAAAAAAAAAAAAGAAAATGGAGAGACAGGAAGAAAGAAGAAATAGAGACAAAAAGAGAGGGAGATAGGGGAAGGGAAGGAGAAGTTGGAGAAGGGCATGGGCAAGACTCAGGTTAATACATCCAATCACATATAGCAATAGGTATAAGAACAAGGGTCTGTACCGTAAATGAGCGGATTACTTAGTTAAGCGCAGGAGAGACTTGGAAGTGAGAGGTCCATGGTTCCCAGGTCTTGGTAAAACTCTTGTAGGATTAGTGCCCAAATTATGGGAAAATAATCACAGAAAGTCTACATATTCTTATTATTTATAGAGGATCATTCATCTACTCAGATCTGTACCAAGATCATAAATCATTAATCTCTGTCCATGTCCCACTGCAGTTTACAATCTAAGTTCCCCAACAAGCATATACACACTAGTGTTGATTTTGTCTGATTTTAATTAACCTACCAGTATGTTTTTCAAGTGTGGAAATAAACTAGAGCACCCAAAGGAAACCCACATAAGCACCGGGAGTACATACAAACTCCGCAAAGACAATGAGTGGGATTTGAACAAATCACCTCAGTGATGTAAATCAGTAATGCTAATCACTATGCCACCTTATATTATCTCAATGTGCAGATTTGTGAGTAATCCTGTTCCAAAAAAATGTGTCAGTGTTTCAATCCAAGCATAGATTAGACTATTGGAACCAACACTGATGATATTACCACTCCTCTTTAACCATGGGTTTTCAACCTCGTCCCTCCATCTGCTGTGGAAATACACACCCCAGCCTGACCTGCCACAGTTTTAACATGCCTTAACAGCAAAACTAGATATTTACAGACTCTCTCAGTAGCACCCACTCCACATGAGCCTTGCATGGTTTGTGATAACTTGGCACTACAAATGATGCAATGGTTAGCATTACTGCCTCACAGCACTGATTCAGCACTGAGGTTCAATTCCCACCCAGGCAAGATTTTTTTTCCGTGAAGTATGTACATTGATATTTTGGAATACAACTTCTGATTAGGGAAGCCAATCCCGGGTATCGAGATTGAAAAATGGGCAATCCCGGGATTCCCAGGATTGGCTTTTAACTATGTGGCTGTTCCCTCGCCCCACCCCACACACATAACTAACCATATACCGCGGGCGGGTGGGGAACTCCACAATCTCTCTCCCTCACGCTGCACCGGGGGAGCTGGAAGGAGGAAGCCGGGCAGTGTCTGAGCAACCTGTGGATGCTCAACACTGATCCCTCAATCCCCGGGATTGGACCTTCCAATCCCGGGATTGAATCCCAGCCATGTTTGGCCCTAAATCCCGGGATCCCACCAATCCCGATAATGGGATTGGCTACCCTACTTGTGATGCTTCCTTATTTAATCTCAATAATGCACTTTATGTCAACAATAGTCCATCCAGGTACATTGATTTCTAAATCCCCTTTTATTATTATAAATCAAGATTTCCATGTGATTTACACTTAAAAGGGATCACTATTCTGTTCTATTATCTAAAGGCTAGAGTTTCATATGTTTTTATTATAGGAACCTAGGGATGACAGCTAATAATTGAGAACCTACAAATGGTAATACTCTACCTTAAGTGAAGTGAAACACATTAGTCCCTCATTCTGATGAGACCATTATGTCACTGTGTTGCAAATACCATTGTATTCTCTCTATTCTAGAGTACTGTAAGTATGGGCAGACCCAGGGGCATAGCCAGAACTTTGCGGGCCCCATAGCAACATTTTGAAGGGGACCCTGTCTCAATGCTTCTAAAGAAACACCTCTCCGCAGGATATGTTAATTTATGCCCTAAAATAGTGCCCTAGTTCGTTTTATGAACCATAGTAGTGCCTTAGTTAATGTTATGCCCAATAGTAGTGCCCTACTTTATTTTATGAACTATGACAGTACCCCAGTTCATATTATGCCACATTACAAGTGTGCAAGGGTCTATATAGTCATACATGCATTTGTATCATCTCGATTAGACTACTGTTATGCCCTCTACCTTGGTCTCCCAGCAAAAGAATTGCACCGCTTACAGCTGGTGCAAAACACAGCTGCCAGGCTGTTAACCAACCAGCCCCGTTCTAGCCACATAACACCCATCCTCTACTCCCTTCACTGGCTGCCTGTAAGATGGCGAATCATCTTCAAGATTGGCTTACTGAGTTTCAAAGCATTACATGACCATGGCCCAAGGTACCTGAAGCAGCTTCTGACCCCATACTGCCCCACTCGATTACTGCGATCTGTAGATGAAGGACTTTTAGCAGTACCTAGAATCTCCCGTAATTCATCTGGGGGTCGAGCTTTTAGTCATGCGGCTCCGACTCTATGGAACTCATTTCTCCGCACAGTGCGAGAGGCCCCAACTATAGAATCCTTCAAAAGTAGACTCAAGACTTTCCTGTTTACTCAAGCATTTCCATAATGTCCCTTTTAGTATCTACATGCTTCTGTATTTTATGAAAATGTACTTCATTATTTTCTGTACTATATTATGCTATGTATCTGTTAAGCGCCTTGAGTCCTATTGGAGAAAGAGCGCTATATAAATAAAATTATTATTATTATTATGCATTACCCAATGCTAAAAAATGCATACAACATATTTAACTTTGACAGGGAATGATGGCCTTCTCAGCTCTGGGCCCCATAGCAGCTGCACTCCCTGCACCTATGCCCTTGGGCAGACCATCTTGCTATTTAGTTGCTCTATTTCCTATTATAAGTTATACGCTATACTCTATTTTGTTGCAAATATTGATATATTATTCACATTCATCAAACCATAGTATTCTATCTAACTGTATAGTATTCTAACTGTATAAATCTATTTTGGACTTCTTTGTGGAGAGATCATCAAAATAAGGAATTTAGCACCCTACTTAGCAATGTTACAAAACTTGGGCACAATCTAGAACCTGCTCTTGCTGCCACTTGCCGCGCTGTTTCCCTAACAGCTGCTGATATTTAGCACTCACCTACTGTGCTGCAAGCAGTAGAGTTATTTTACCTGGCAGTGGTCTTTCTGCTCCCTCGGCCCCTGGCAACTGCAGAGAATCAGGGCAGATTCCAGAGAGCAGGAGCAAGGGGCTGGAGAAGGAGCTGCATTGTGGGTAATTTCACGGATACCACCTCCTCATTGCTGGGACATTACCACTCGGCAAAGCTAATAGATGCCAATGTTTTATTAGTAATGCTATACATTTGTGTCTTTGCATGTTTAGGATAGTACTCCTTATATATTTTTAACATTAATAATAGATACTGAATGTTTTAAGTAACACCATAAAAAGGTGTAGCGTGTAGCCATGGTGTATTAGACTGGTACATGGAGGGCAAGATATTATAACACACTAAAATAATTCCACTAATAAAATCCACAGTTTTGTGTGTACTAAATAAAAAGAAACAATATACAAAATATGTATCGGGGGGGATCTTTTCAGAAATTGATCCTCCCTGGACAACAATGTCTTTAGTTGGTATTAGCTATTCATGCAGCACTTACATGGTAAGGAAAATTATGGTTTGTATAGGAATAAAACCAATGTCATTTTCATACAACAAAAGGTTCAATTAGACACATGACCCCTACGTCACCTTATACCCCATGTCGTCTACAGCCTCATGGCCTGTCTTTCCAGCCTCCTGCCTCATTACTCCTTCATCCTGTCCAGTGTCACTCCAGCCCCGTCTCTTCTGCCTCCAGGGTTTATCCTGCTTTCTACCCCCAATTCAAACTATGCCACACACTAGTGCTCCTTTGTCACATTACATCACACAGTCGTGTCCCTTAGTCACATTACACTGCACAGTATTGTCCCTTACTCACATTACGCCAGACAGTAGATCCCATTCACATTTTGCCACACAGAGACCATTCGCGTTATGATACACAGTAGTAATGCCCCTTACACATTAGGCCACACACAGAAATGCTCCTTATACATTAGGCCACACAGAGCAATGCCCCTTATACATTAGGACACACACACACAATAATGCCCCTTATACATTAAGCTACCTACAGTAAAGCACTTTATACATTAAGCTGCACATAGTAGTGCCCAATCAGAGCAGTCAATCAGCAGCGTTTGTCAGTCTATGAGCTCAGATTGGTTCGCTATCGAAGGCAGATTTGAATTATGGCTGCACTGTATTTTATGAGCTGCAGGTGTGCTGACATCCTAACTGCAGTCCAAATCCACACTGCTGATCCTGCCACTTGAGCTCTGCCATTTGCCCAGTCCATCCTGGGAGGCAGCAATGATGGGAATGCGGCTGCTGCACCCTTGTCAGATCAGGTGCCTGGAGCACAAGCTCCACCCTCGCTATACCCCTGACACCATATTGACATGATTGCCCCTTAAAAAAGTAATCTTTGCTTTACTTATTCCTGAAACCGAAATGTTACCACAAAATCATTAATAAAAATGCTTCCTGGGGTGTCTATGGAAAGAATTATAAATTATCTTACTTTTGTTTGGAAATAGACAACTCTTTTCATACTATAAATAAAATCAAGTAAAATGTGTATTGATATGGTATAGAATGGACATCTATTTTAATATTGTATTTACTGACTTTACAGAAACACAC